>NC_056742.1:141069177-141314177 GCF_019279795.1 Protopterus annectens | reverse complement strand
ACTAATATCTACCAACTGACCCTGACCCTAACCCTAACCCTAAGGTCCGTCACTATCGCACACTCACCTGACCCGCCCTAAACCTAACTCACTTAAACCGCCCTAACCCCAATATTTGTCACTATTGCATACATGCCTAACCTGCCTAACCCTAACTCACTTAAACCGCCTAACCTAAAATAAAACCAACCGACACTTACCTGACCCCAACGCATGACCTAACACCACAGGGCTAACAATAGCAAAGCCACAATGACATCAGTATGTCTATTTTGTGTTTTCAGGATTTTGAGTTTCAGGATTTTGGTCTTTCAGGATTTTGGGCTTTCAGGATTTTGAGTTTTCAGGATTCTGAATTTTCAGGCTTTTGGTTTCAGGATTTTGATTTTCAGGCTTATGATGTTTCAGGCTTCTGAATGGGAACCATATATATATATATGTATATATGTATATATATATATATATATATATATATATATATATATATATATATATATATATATATTTATATATATATATATATATATATATATATATATATATATATCTATCTATATGTCTGTGTGTGTATATATATATATATATATATATATATATATATATATATATATATATACACGTGTATATATATATATATATGTATATATATATATATATATATATATATATATATATATATAAAGATATCTATATATATATATATATATATATATATATATATATATATAGATAGATAGATAGATATAGCTTCACTATCATATAGTCGACAGTCAGAATAAATTCATACCTTAAATGTCGATTAAAAACTTCGATTCGGAATGTCAGAAAGGTTAGAATGTCACAAACATGCTTCCTGTTGTGAAATTGACCTTTCTCGACATCCGTAGACTGCAGTCTGACACTGCACATCACCTGACATGATGATGCCCCCCTGCACCCCCCACAGCCCCTGCAAGTTATATATTCTAACTCCGAGATTGCACTACAGTGGGGAAAAGGGTTAATTTCCCGATCCCCACTGTACCACGATCTCTAGTTGCAAGATCAGCCTCATAGGCTATGTGCAAATACACTGTGCATTCACTGAAATGGAACTCGCATAAATGAAGGTTTGGCAACACTGGATTCAACCAACTGTAATTTGACATCCAGTGGTCGCAGAACCTTCACTCAAAATTGTGAAAGTAAACCATAGATGTATGTATATATATATATATATATATATATATATATATATATATATATATATATATATATATATATATATAAAATTTGTATTATTTCTTTTATATTTGTTGACCAGGTTTGTCCGACTGGGCTACAAATGCCCAATTTCAGCAGAGGCCCGAGGAGAAAAGCTCCAACAGAAAATAGAAATTTTACATATTGAATACATATAGAAATACATTCATCAGTACCACAGATTACTGCATTACAGTGCCACACATTACATTCATCAGTACCGTGCATTACAGTGTCATACATTAAACCGTGGCAAGTGAAATGCATAGAAATACATTCATCAGAGGAATACATTCATAATTACCTATTATATACATAATAGTGCAATAGTTACATAGATAAAATATTTTACTAGTTATATTTGTACAGTGATGTACCAAGAGGGGAAGATAAAGTAGTAAGTTTGTTTATTGAAGGGAAGAAAGAGAGAAGAGAAGTAGAAGGCTATAGGGGTGTGTTTACGGGGGATAATTACATTGGCAAGTCCATTTTTCATGAAGGTATTTTTTATAGTGGTTTTGAATTGATTGGGATGTTCAAGGGATCTTTTATCTAGTGGTAGGCTATTCCAGGCCTTGGAAGGGTTAAAGCTATGGACTAGGTGACCCATTTTGGTCCTTGGTCTGTAGATTTTTAGTAGGCATTGTTCAGAACTGCGGAGTAATCTAGTGGGTAGGTAATGAGAGATTAGAGATGAGATAGTTGGACAGAAAGAGGGTTTGTAAAGAATGGAATGAATAATCTGAAACTGATTATACCGAAGCAGGATAGGTAGTTCTAGCCAATTTAGTTCTTTTAGTGAGAGACAGTGATGGGACTTGTAAGAATTTACATATATCTGTGGAAGTTGCACTTTAAATTGATTGGCCTTAATGTCCACAGTCAAAATATTGACACATTAATGTCAACAAGAAAAAGTCAACAGCTGGCTGCACACACTCAGAGGATTAACATTAGAGCATACAAAGTTAAAACATTTTTTGAAGGGGTCAAACCTCCTTGTGCCCTTCCCCCATCTAATTGCATAGACTAACTCTAAGGTAGCAGAATCCCTAGGTAAGGACATATTTTCTTACTTCTGGGGACTGTCCATCATGCATACATGTCAACCATCTGTTTTGTCATCCAAGGCCTATCAACAAAACAGATGGAGATATTACAGTATTTCATTGACTATTTGCAGTGTGTGCACTGAATTAATCAAATGTGCATTTTATGAAAGGCACATGTAGGCGAGTATCAGTTTCAGCATTAGGAGGTGAAGGTGTGAGTGTTTGTAAATGTTCTTCTATTCTCATGTTGCAGTATTCTGTACTCTTGGGTTTCCTCCTCTTGCTACCCAAACGTCAGGCCAGTATTCAAAAGCTTGTAGTCACTGTTAGGTGCATGGGACATCTGACATGGCTAGAGGTATGTGGGCCATAACTTCTCTGCCACCAGTTGAATGTCAGCTGTTCCTGCGGTACCGGCTGTCGGATCAAGAATATTACAATAAGTACCCCATTGGGGACATTTTATTTTTGGGTCACTGCATGCTTCCGTGGGTTCATGTCATCCAGGAAGGGCAAGTGCGGCCATCAGATTCTCCATAGAGACACCCACAAGCTCTGCCTCTTTTGTCTAGGGCCTTCACATGACCATAAGGCCTGCCCCATTTGCCAGGCCTTTGTTCCAGAAACACCGCATAGCAGACTGCACACATTGAACATATATCTGGAGAATCGGCGCCTCAAGCTCTTAGCCTTAGGTATGGAGGGGCCATCCAGACAGCCCATCGAGCTGCCCAAGAAAAAGGCCAAAACTTCTAGGCCTGAAGTTGTAGCTGTGCCTCCGCCACCCAACGTCAGCGTGGATGAATGATCGGTCACTGCTGATATGGGTACACTGGGTACTGATGTGAAAGCCACAGAGCCAGGAGCGGAAGGCACATCCTCGGAGGTCCTGCAGACATCGGCTTCCGACAGTGAGGGGGGAACCTTGGCTTGCACCGTCTGCCCAGACAGATCCCTCCCCTACCACTCTACTAAGCAACACCAGCCCTACACTGACCCAGACACCTGCTAGACCTTCTCTCAAAAAGAAGGAGAAGAGAAAGCATACTTCTCCCCAACAGAAATCCAGTCTGATTGGCAGGCCTTTTTGCAGCATCTATCCAATGCCTTCATGGCCTTAAGGCCTGCTACTCCCTTACCCTCCCCAGTGGCTCCCCTGTGAAGAACCGTATGCCCCAGGTGATAGACACCCCTCAGGTATAAATGGAGGAATCCTTTTAGTGTTCCTGAGAGGATTCACTTTCTTATGCCTCCCAGTTACCCTCCCCTCTTGGCTATGCCTCCCCAGAGGAAGAATCTGTTGAAGCAGATTCCCCAGCTGAAGATGTCACCTTTGGGGAGACCATTGCTAAGATGAGGGAGCATTTCAAATGGGATTCCTCTGAGATGACAGAAGTTCAGAAAAGATACTATGAACTTCTTCAGATGGACTCCCTGCCCCTTCAGCTGTACTCCCAGTACTCCCAGCTTTTCTTGGTCCATTGAGTGCAGCATCGCTCAGCCCAGACTCTCAGCCTCCTGCACCCTGCAGGCCTGACAGATTCTACAAAGTCCCTGAGGGAGCCAAGTTCTTGATTAAGTGCCCTTCTGCTGACCCAGCCACTATCTCTATTTCAGCGGACAGCCTCAGTAAGGTCAGCTGCATCAGCCTCTGTCCTTAAGATATTCCTGGCTAAGGCTACAGTCTCTACCAGATGACATCAGAGCAAACTCTTAGATGCACCTTTAGAGAACTCAGCTCTATTTGGGATTAAAGTAGCAGACTTAATAAAAACTCTGCAACAAAAAGGGAAGGAGTTACAAGACCTTAAGCACTTGTTCATTTCTCCTATCCGCAAGTTCCATAGGAATTATCCTTCAAAAACTCAGTTTATAAGTAAGCATTCTGCTCCCTAGGCCTAGGAAAGCTGCCAGGAAGCAAATAACTCCCTCCAGGCCTGGCCAGAGTTCTACTCAGAAGCTTTAATTTCAAGATAGGGCAGGTAGTCTCTGTCTATCTGCCACTCTTGAAAACTACCTCCCAAACCATCCCCCTGTCATTAAGGCTCTCTCACTGTCTTCCTGTGTGCATAATGTACTTATAAGCCCCCCTTATGGAGCGGACATTACAAAATTTTGAGGGACACCTGTAAAAAATACCTGAATATACATGAATAATAGAAAAAAACATAATGCAACAACTGCATCTTCTGATTTCATTGTAGTCCCCAGATCTTCCACCATTTAAACTGTATTTTAAGTTTCTTCAGAAGTTCTTCATATATTTTACTATGGATATCTGAATGGAGTCGGCTCTCTAAAGGCCCCAGTATCTTATAGAAGTAGAATCTCCTAAATATTAGTAGGTTGTTCCTATATAATGATGAGGGCTGTCACTGATAGGTAGTTTTCATAAAACGGCAAGGATCATCATTGATGGGTAATTTTCATAGAATGACAAGGACTGTCATTGACAGGTAGTTATGATACAATAATGAGGGCCATCACTTACAGGTAGTTCTCATAAAATGACAAGGGCCATCACTGAAAAGTGGTTCTCATATAAAAGGGCCATCACTGACAAGTGGTTCTCATATATAAGGGCCATCACTGACAAGTAGTTCTGATATAAAAGAGCCATCCCTGATACGTTGTTCTCATATAATGACAAGGGCCATCACTGACAGATAGTTCTCATATAATGAAAAGGGCTATCACTGTTAGGTAGTTCTCATATAATAACAAGGGTCATCACTGATAGGTAGTTCTGACATAATGGGGCATCATTCACTAACACAGCCCTAGTCTTAGTCATATTAATTTTGCACCCTGAAAACCCACCATTGTTAGTGAGTGCTGTATGATTTTTTCTGACATATGAGAACAATGTCTGCAAATAGTGAAATCTTGAATTTGTTTTGCCCTGCTCTACACTCACTTATCTTAGATTTTCTTTCTTATTCTGTCAGTAGCTCTTGGTTTATTGGAAAAAGCAAAGGTGTCAAAGGACTTTCCTACCAAGTATCTGCTGTATGTTTAATAGGCAGCAGCAACAACTCTGAATAAACCTTTCTCATCGTGTACAGTTAAAATCAGTCTAACGAATTTACTAAAAAAAAAAAAAAAAAAAACAGAGTCAATAATACCATAATCCAATAATGCTGTTTCCTCAATAAAATGCCTTCTCTGCATTCAGAGTAACTACTATTCAACTTCAGTTTTTATGAAAATCTGCATTAATAACTACTACCATTAAACTTCAATGTTTATGACAGTCTGCATTAATATTTAAATTTCAAAATATTATTAAAATCTGCCACCCCTTAGTAAAACCACTTTCATATATATGTATTAACTTTGGAGGCCATTATGCCATACAACTTGCCAAAATGACAGTTAACAGCTTAAAATCTGCAGTTTAAAACTAAAATTGGCTAACAATTGGACTATCCTGTATTTTTCTTCTTTTAGCAAAACCACAACCCCTGCCTCTTTCCACAATAGTAAAACCACCCCCTCCTAAAATGCTTTATTGAACCAATTTAGCAGACTTGGAACAAATTTCTGCTTATAAAGTCTCCAAACCTCAGTCAAAATACCATTGCTACCAAGCAATTTCCAATAACCTCACCAATTGCAGTAGGAACTGTAGTTAACCTTGATAATAGGGTTGTCTGTTCCATCAGGAATGTATTTAAATGTAATCATTTGAGTCTTATTCATGTAGCCTCCAATATATTTCTGCCTCATACAGAGACTGAACATATTCCTTTATAATTTCTGAAATCTCTACTGTATATTGAGATGTCTGTGGATCTGATCAACTCCATAAGCTTGTTATAATTGTGCTGCTTTAAATGCATTATCAATATTTTCTAAAATTCTGGGAAGTTATAAAATTACTTATCTCTCAACACTTCATTGTAAAACTGAAATTTCATATCAAGCAAATTTTCAGTATTCCTTGTAATATTTGTACTTCTGGTAACTCCTCCTACCTGCCTCATGTAAGCTACGCTGCAGATTTTCTAATTGTTTCTGCTCACTACATAGTACCTCCCTTCTTATTCTCTACACATTACTTATATAGAATTTATCCACAAAACATACTATAATTTAGATTTCTCTTACATGAAGACAAACAACTGCTGAAGCAGTCTTAATACTATATATATATATATATATATATATATATATATATATATATATATATATATGACTTATGACCTGCCTGTTCTTTAAACTCCATTGCAAAACTTTTGTGCTTCAGTGCAATTGTAGAAAACACCATTTCTCCATATAATCTGTACTCTGCAAAAACAAATGGCATTGTAGTGGGACATCTTTCAGAAACAATATAGGATAGTTAAGCTCATCCTTAACCAAATAAGCATTCCCCACTGTTACATATGTCTTGTCAATTGATGCTCTTGACTGAAATGTACCAGAATAATGTTTATGCTAACCTCTCCTACTTTTTGTAACACTTACTTTTCCAGTAATTTTGGATGCCAGGGCTGTTTTATATTTATACTTTGTCTAGGTTAGTCACACTAAGCTAGTGGTCTCTTTTCAGGGGAAGCCCAAGATGGTATTTATACTACTATAGAAAATTTGACCAGAGCATGAGGAAACTTTGGGTGAATTGTTGTTGCAGAGAAAAGCAGGAGAGTGGAAAAGATGCTTCATGGGGTGAAATTATGGAGGAATTGGAAGCTATTTTGAAAGAAGATTGCCAGACAAAGAAGTCATATGCTGAGACTGTTAAAGAAACTGGAGGGGAAAGTAATGAGAGATGAACAGAAGAAAGGAAATGTTAACAATCAAAGGAAATTTATGGTGAGAATTCAGAACAAAAAAGAAAAAGAAATTGACAGATATGATATTTGGGATAATTTATTGGTCCCATTTGCAATGAAGGTTCAGGAGGCAAGAGCTTTTATTCTTATTCATAAAGAGATACTTTGCAACATTATTTTTGAGACTGGTTCTATTCTGGAAAGTTTATTGGGGAGAATGAGAAGAAAAAGAACTGTAATCAATGGAATTCTTATGTAGTTAAAATATTTCACAGAGAAACAAAAAAGAAAATACATGTTCAATTTCAAACTGAAGTTGAAAAAGAGATTTTAATGAGACATTTAAGCAAAGCTTTTAAAGAAGTTATGGACTGGGAAATGGGACTGTCATACGGAAAATGGTGAAAGAAAAAATGTTCATATACCTGGTATGGTAAATGTAGTGGTTAATAGAGGAGTTGTAAAATATTGGGGACAATTGAAAATATGTTTTTTTTTTCTGTGGAAAAATGATCATTTCATAAGTTACTGTGATAAGAGGAAAGGTTATATTTGTGGAGAAACAGGTCATAGTGCAAAAAAGTGTGAATTGAAATGTTATAAGTATAACAAAATGGGTATTCATGGATGGATTGCAATCTAGAGAAAAAGGATGAAGAAGAAGAAAACAAAAGTGAGGACAGTATACAAAAGAGAAGAATTGTATTAATAAAACATAAAGAAGAAGTAGGGAAGCAAGGCCAGAGTAAAAATAAAGATAAGCAGAATGAGAACAATGAAATGGAAGATAATATTGAAGAAGGTTCTAAAATAAGTGATAAGAAAGATATAAATTTGAAAATAGTGAAAGGCAAAAATAATTCAATTGGCACAACAGTAAGAGACACAAAAAGATAGTTTAAAGGGATAAGCCTAGAAAGAGAAAAAGAAAGGAAACCGATAATGCCAATGACATAAGCACCTCAAATTTACACAATTTCTGGTAAGCTGGAACATAGACATAGTAGTAACTTCAGAGTGCATTCAGTAAATGTAAGTAATATCAAAAATATAAGTAGAAGAATATTCATCCTAAGTTTGTATATTAAGTGTGATTTTGATGTATTAATATTGAAAGATATAAAATGTTTCACACAAGAAGTGATATTGCAAAGAGACTTTGGGGAAGAGATACAATATGGACCCTTGGAAAGGATCTATGTTTAGGCATAGTTGTATTTTTTAGAAAGTCGGTGAAAATATTTAACAGAAAGGGAAAAATATTTTATAAAATTTTGGATTACGTAGTAATTAATATGAATATAATATTAATATGTGTGTATGGAAAGATCATATTTCCACTAGAAGGTGTTATAAGCACTGGTCTGACTGGTGGCTAGCTTTAAATAATATATAAAAAATGTTGTTTAGAATGTAAGAAAAGTGGAAAAAAAATAAATTATTAAACAATGTGTATGGATGCTTTAAAGGATTTGTAAAGGAATGATATAAAATATGTGATAGAATGGAGAATTTATGAAAAGAATAAAGATAAAATTAGTATTAGTAAAAAGTATTATTTAAGCAAAATATTATTCACAAGGTAAAAAAGAAGATATATCCGCTTATTTGAGATACACAGTTAAAGAGAATACTATTATGAGAAAAGTTAAAGATTACAGAGGAGAGGTAAATTAGGAATAGTGTAACAAATTATTTGAAGAAAATGTTTCAAGTTAGAAAGAAAATACAAAACATTACATGTTAAACAATTGACAGAACAAGAAAATAAGGAATTGGAAAATTAGATTTCCTTATATGAATTAGATAATCATCCTTAACTGCCATCTGAATCCTCACAAAAAACTTGCAATTGCCTCTATCTTCCTTCCTCCTGGTAACAATCTGCCCATTCTTGAAAACATCCTATCCTGGTTCTCCCACAACATACCATATGAGACACTTATCCTTGGGGATGTCAACATTGATTGGTCCAAACTCACAACTGACTCCCCCCAACTCAGTATCCACCTACACGACTTCCACCAACTTATAACATCTCCCACTCGCTTCCATAAAAATTCCACTTCCAGCTCCATCATAGACTGGATCCTTACCATTTCCCCCCACCAATACCACAATCCCACTACCTTACCTGACTCCCTCAGTGATCATCTCCCTACCACCATCTTAAGACACTACTCCCATATTCCTAAACCCCACCTTATCAAAGACTATCGAAAACTATCGACTTTCAATTTATCCCAATTTAACTCCATTCTCCACAACATAGATTGGTCCATCCTAAAACACCTCCCCCTAAACGATGCTGTAAGCACTTTCAATAGCATCTTCATGAATACTCTAAACTCCTTAGCTCCCTCTAGGAAGACCATAGTAAAATCAAACCATGCTCCCTGGCTCTCCAAAGAGACTAGGTCCCTTTTGAAACAAAGAGATTGTGCTTGGAAAACCTGGACTAAAACTAAACAACCACCTTTTCTTCAAAAATACAGGCAACTGAGGATCCTTGCAAAAAAAACATACAATTAATGACAAAAAGTTATACTATAGCTCTGCTCAGCTTAAAAACAAATCCAATCCTCGAAAATTTTGGTCAACTCTCAACAACATACTCTATCCTGGAAAGCCCTCTAATCCCTCCCCATACCCTAACTCTTCCTCTCAGGAAACAACTACCCTCCTGAATAAACACTTTATCTCTTCCATCCAAAATCTGGTAACCTCTAAGCCAACCTCTACTTCGACACCCACCCCTCCAAGTCCCACTAGTACAACTTTGTTTTCTTTTGAGCCAGTTCCCATTACTTACATCAAATCTCTACTACTCAAGCTAAAACCTTGCTCTCCTTCCACTGACAATCTATCTCCTACATTCCTAAAACTTGCTGTTGACTCAATTGCCTATCCTATATCTATACTAATTAATCAATCTATTCTGGAATCAACTGTCCCCACACTTTGGAAATCTTTCTTCACTATCCCTCTTCATAAAGGTGGAAACTCCACTGACCCCTCAAACTACTGACCCATTGCCATTCTTTCCCCCCTCTCCAAGATATTAGAAACATTTATTCACTCACAGCTTCTCAATCACCTCCTCACACACCACTTACTTAATCCTACCCAACATGGATTTTGTCCTCACCACAGCACCACCACTGCCCTCCTCTCCTTCACTCATATCATTGCAGAGGCCCTAGACAACAATAAACACATTTCCAGTCTCTTCCTAGATCTCTCCAAAGCCTTCAGTACTGTCTCTCATCCTCTACTACTATCCAAACTCGCAAATCTCCACCTATCCCTCTCCGCACTTGCCTGGTTTAATAGTTACCTATCTGGCAGGGAACAATGTGTCAAATGGCTCTCATCCTCCTCACCTTTCCTTCCCATCTCCACTGGTGTTCCCCAAGGCTCCATCTTGGGACCCCTTTTTTTAACATCTTCACCAATGATCCTTACACCTCATGCAAAGAATCCTCCCTTATTCAGTATGCCGACGACTCCACACTTATATCCATCTCAAATAACATTCCTGAACTACACTCCCTGACCCAACAGGCCCTACTATCCACTGAACAATAGCTCTCTCACAACCTATTGATCCTAAATCCCAAAAAGACCAAACTCCTACTCTTCCTTCCTCATTCTCTTTCTCATCATAAAGCCTCCTTTTTTATTACATCTTCTAACAATACAACTATCCAACCTGACACCCACACAAAACTCCTAGGGGTCATTATCAATGATGAACTAAAGTTCAACCTACACATACTCCAATGTATATAAAAAAAAAAAAAAAAAAAAAAACAGATACTAGGTCTGCTATATCGAAACAAAGAATTCTTAACCCCTGAATCTAGACTTACCCTGGGCCAGGCACTCCTCCTCCCCTCCCTCTTATACGCTGCCCCATTTCTTACCAATATCCAGGCCTCCACTCTAAACAAACTGCAACAGGCTTACCATAAAATAGCCAGATTCATTACTAACTCCCCATACAACTCACACCATTGCATTTCTTTTAACTCTCTTCAATGGCTTGAACTTCCCCAATTTCTGCTATCTTATCAATTTCATATGCTACACTCTATCCTTTATAACCCTCCTTCTGTCCATCTCTATCTTCCTTAGTCTCCATCTACAGCCCATCCCGGACTCTCCGTACTTCTAACCAACAATTACTTGATATCTACCACTTAAAAAGGTCAGTAGGCAAACTACTCTACAAACACTCCCTTGCCCATGCTTGGAACAAACTTCCCCTTGACTTACGCTCAATCTGCCACATCTCACACTTTAAAAATGAACTAAAAGCTTATTTTCTCAATTCCAGAACCTGCCCTTGCCGTGACCCTACCTAGTCTTCCTTCCCTTTATGTACCCTCAAAAGGACCGTACTTAGTACCTCATTACACCTCTCTCACTCTCCAATGTGTCTACTGTGCATTTGCATAATTTTATACAAAGAAAAAAATGTTATTGTTAACCTATTGAACTATATCAATGTAAAATTGTTACTTAGCTTCTTTTTAATGCAACTTTAACTTTATGCATGTAACCCAACATATGTGAATCTTTTTGCTATAACTGCTGTTATGTTAATATTGTTTAAAATTGTACTTGTTTAAAATGTACTACTGGAGCTTTTCTCCTCGGGGCTCCACTGAAAATGGGCCACAAGCCCAGCTGGACAAACCCAGTTAACAAATGTCAGTAAATAAATAAATAAATAAATAAATAATAATAATACTTAGACAAGTTAATTTACAGTCAGTTTTAAGGACTGATGGAATATAATACCAATTTTATAAGAATTCTATGGATTGGCAGAAAAATACTTCTTAAAAGTTATAAATGAGTAGTTAAATGAAGGTTTTATGTATAAAGATTCATGCAGTGGCATACATAAATTTCTATGTAAAAAGGAAGATAAAATGAAAATTGGAGCGTAGTAATGAGCAATACAGATTATGAGATTTTTTATGAAAATCCAGAAGAGAATAGAAAATAAAATGAAAAAGTATTATGGGAGCTAGCATATATAGTTTACAGGGAAAAGGATGTCAGGAGTTATTATTCATAATAAAGGAAATTGTGGATGATTTTATAAATAGGAGTGATAAGAGCAAGATCGTGATAGGTTATTTAAATAAAACTTTAGTACAACATGAACTTTTGTGGTCAAGTATGGAAGAGTATAACATTAGTAAGAAAATTAAGAATGTATGTTGTTTTGCATATAATACAAATAAAGTAAGAATTTAGTGAATGGATGGTTAAGCAAAGAAATTGATATAAAGAATGATATATATCAGGGATGTCCTATGAGTAGTATATTATTTGTGGTTGTTCTGAAAGTATTAGATGTAAGTTTTCACATGAGAGGTGCTACTTATATTACGGATGAATGGAAAAACAATTCGAGTCATGTTTATTTATGCAAATGATATTGTACTGATTACGGGAAACTAAGTCTGGATGAAAGAAGTTATGTATTATGTACTTCAGTGATTAAATATAATAAGCATGACTTTGAATAAAGAAAAAAAGTAAAGGACTGGGTGATATAGTAAAGATAGGAATAGTATCATTACCAATGAAAGAAATCTCTGTGCTAGGGATAAGATTTGAGGATAAAAATGTAAGTCAGGAACACTGGATTAGGATACTAGGTGGAATAAAGGAGCTTTGCTGTTTTTCCAAAACATGTAAACTATCGTTTAATAAAACATTTATTTGATTAACTCAGTTATACTGGGAAAGATTACATACTTAGCTAGTATTTATATGTTGCAAATAATCTATGAAAAGAAATACCATAAGTATTTCTTTCTTTTATATGGAGTTCAACATTTAATCCAGTGAAGACAGGAGTTTTATACATGGACAACCAATATAGAGGTTTAGGATTAGTAAACTCAAATTGTTTATGCTGCTTCTTTGACTTTATAAGTTTTGTTTTGGATAATGATAAAAATGAAAAGTTAGTAGTAAATTTACTAAAGTGCAAACATAAGTGGCACTGGGATATGTTAAAATTTCAAAGGAGGAAAATCATGTTTAAATAAAACCATGAGATATCATCAAGAAAAAAACATCTTTTGTGGAAAATAAAAATTGATGAAATAGAAAATGAGATGAAAGTGTGGTATAGAAATATCATGATACAATATTATTATATTATTGTGTTAGTCCTTGGACTGAACATGTGAATGAAATAGTTAAAGCTATAAAAATACAAAAAGCATAATGTAATAAGCAAGTAGAATGTCAAGGTTTTTTTATACAGATTGGTGATTAATAAATTACCAGTAAATGGAAATATGTCATATAAAATCAGTGAAAGAGTTTGTATATATTGTGGTGAAAAAAGAAACTACAGAACATGTATTTTACAATGCATAAAGGTTACAAAATTTTTGGAAAAACTGTAATTGAAAATATAAGGGAGGTAAATGAAATAGATAGGGATATGATTATTATTCATATTATAGCCTTAAAAATAAGGGATATGTTAATGAATTAGATAAAGGATTATGGTATGTTGTGTGGACCATTTGGAATGAAAGACTAAATGAAATCATGTTTAATAATAAATGTAGACTAGCAGTAATTTTAAGAAAAATTAGACCCCTAACCAGGAAAAGCCGAAAGACAAAAGATGGTGGTTCTGTAAAAAGGATTGTGATTCAAATAAGATAATGAAGATAAAAGGTTAACATCATCAAGAAAAAACAAGATATATATGAATGTATGACAATAATGGAATGGAATTGAAATTTGTACACTGTATAAATATGTAAATATGTAAGTTTTTAAACAGTATTGAACATAATGTTTTTTTTTTTTAATAAAGAACCCCTACTCTTTTTGATAAGTGCTGTGGGATTTGTAACATCCTCCCAATCTGTCTCCAACTCAAGCACATAGGGCTGCTATATCGAAACAAAGAATTCTTAACCCCTGAATCTAGACTTACCCTGGGCCAGGCACTCCTCCTCCCCTCCCTCTTATACGCTGCCCCATTTCTTACCAATATCCAGGCCTCCACTCTAAACAAACTGCAACAGGCTTACCATAAAATAGCCAGATTCATTACTAACTCCCCATACAACTCACACCATTGCATTTCTTTTAACTCTCTTCAATGGCTTGAACTTCCCCAATTTCTGCTATCTTATCAATTTCATATGCTACACTCTATCCTTTATAACCCTCCTTCTGTCCATCTCTATCTTCCTTAGTCTCCATCTACAGCCCATCCCGGACTCTCCGTACTTCTAACCAACAATTACTTGATATCTACCACTTAAAAAGGTCAGTAGGCAAACTACTCTACAAACACTCCCTTGCCCATGCTTGGAACAAACTTCCCCTTGACTTACGCTCAATCTGCCACATCTCACACTTTAAAAATGAACTAAAAGCTTATTTTCTCAATTCCAGAACCTGCCCTTGCCGTGACCCTACCTAGTCTTCCTTCCCTTTATGTACCCTCAAAAGGACCGTACTTAGTACCTCATTACACCTCTCTCACTCTCCAATGTGTCTACTGTGCATTTGCATAATTTTATACAAAGAAAAAAATGTTATTGTTAACCTATTGAACTATATCAATGTAAAATTGTTACTTAGCTTCTTTTTAATGCAACTTTAACTTTATGCATGTAACCCAACATATGTGAATCTTTTTGCTATAACTGCTGTTATGTTAATATTGTTTAAAATTGTACTTGTTTAAAATGTACTACTGGAGCTTTTCTCCTCGGGGCTCCACTGAAAATGGGCCACAAGCCCAGCTGGACAAACCCAGTTAACAAATGTCAGTAAATAAATAAATAAATAAATAAATAATAATAATACTTAGACAAGTTAATTTACAGTCAGTTTTAAGGACTGATGGAATATAATACCAATTTTATAAGAATTCTATGGATTGGCAGAAAAATACTTCTTAAAAGTTATAAATGAGTAGTTAAATGAAGGTTTTATGTATAAAGATTCATGCAGTGGCATACATAAATTTCTATGTAAAAGGAAGATAAAATGAAAATTGGAGCATAGTAATGAGCAATACAGATTATGAGATTTTTTATGAAAATCCAGAAGAGAATAGAAAATAAAATGAAAAAGTATTATGGGAGCTAGCATATATAGTTTACAGGGAAAAGGATGTCAGGAGTTATTATTCATAATAAAGGAAATTGTGGATGATTTTATAAATAGGAGTGATAAGAGCAAGATCGTGATAGGTTATTTAAATAAAACTTTAGTACAACATGAACTTTTGTGGTCAAGTATGGAAGAGTATAACATTAGTAAGAAAATTAAGAATGTATGTTGTTTTGCATATAATACAAATAAAGTAAGAATTTAGTGAATGGATGGTTAAGCAAAGAAATTGATATAAAGAATGATATATATCAGGGATGTCCTATGAGTAGTATATTATTTGTGGTTGTTCTGAAAGTATTAGATGTAAGTTTTCACATGAGAGGTGCTACTTATATTACGGATGAATGGAAAAACAATTCGAGTCATGTTTATTTATGCAAATGATATTGTACTGATTACGGGAAACTAAGTCTGGATGAAAGAAGTTATGTATTATGTACTTCAGTGATTAAATATAATAAGCATGACTTTGAATAAAGAAAAAAAGTAAAGGACTGGGTGATATAGTAAAGATAGGAATAGTATCATTACCAATGAAAGAAATCTCTGTGCTAGGGATAAGATTTGAGGATAAAAATGTAAGTCAGGAACACTGGATTAGGATACTAGGTGGAATAAAGGAGCTTTGCTGTTTTTCCAAAACATGTAAACTATCGTTTAATAAAACATTTATTTGATTAACTCAGTTATACTGGGAAAGATTACATATTTAGCTAGTGTCTGTATGTTGCCAATAATCTATAAAAAGAAATACCAAAAAGTTTTTTTCTTTTCTTTTCTATGGGGTTCAACATTTAATCCAGTGAAGACAGGAGTTTTATACATGGACAACCAATATAGAGGTTTAGGATTAGTAAACTCAAATTGTTTATGCTGCTTCTTTGACTTTATAAGTTTTGTTTTGGATAATGATAAAAATGAAAAGTTAGTAGTAAATTTACTAAAGTGCAAACATAAGTGGCACTGGGATATGTTAAAAATTTCAAAGGAGGAAAATCATGTTTAAATAAAACCATGAGATATCATCAAGAAAAAAACATCTTTTGTGGAAAATAAAAATTGATGAAATAGAAAATGAGATGAAAGTGTGGTATAGAAATATCATGATACAATATTATTATATTATTGTGTTAGTCCTTGGACTGAACATGTGAATGAAATAGTTAAAGCTATAAAAATACAAAAAGCATAATGTAATAAGCAAGTAGAATGTCAAGGTTTTTTTATACAGATTGGTGATTAATAAATTACCAGTAAATGGAAATATGTCATATAAAATCAGTGAAAGAGTTTGTATATATTGTGGTGAAAAAAAGAAACTACAGAACATGTATTTTACAATGCATAAAGGTTACAAAATTTTTGGAAAAACTGTAATTGAAAATATAAGGGAGGTAAATGAAATAGATAGGGATATGATTATTATTCATATTATAGCCTTAAAAATAAGGGATATGTTAATGAATTAGATAAAGGATTATGGTATGTTGTGTGGACCATTTGGAATGAAAGACTAAATGAAATCATGTTTAATAATAAATGTAGACTAGCAGTAATTTTAAGAAAAATTAGACCCCTAACCAGGAAAAGCCGAAAGACAAAAGATGGTGGTTCTGTAAAAAGGATTGTGATTCAAATAAGATAATGAAGATAAAAGGTTAACATCATCAAGAAAAAACAAGATATATATGAATGTATGACAATAATGGAATGGAATTGAAATTTGTACACTGTATAAATATGTAAATATGTAAGTTTTTAAACAGTATTGAACATAATGTTTTTTTTTTTAATAAAGAACCCCTACTCTTTTTGATAAGTGCTGTGGGATTTGTAACATCCTCCCAATCTGTCTCCAACTCAAGCACATGGGACCTCAGATTAACATCTCATTCATTGGGTGACACACTCAGGAGTACAGCACCCCCAAATGCTGTACCACCACTGTTTGGGGATTATCACATGTTTTAAATCCCTTTAGGAAATACACACATCATAATAATGTCAGCAACAGGTCTTATCTTAAGTAATTCAAATCTCACCAAAATGTGATCTGCAAAATTCCTGCCAGGCAGGAATAATCTGTCCACCCATTCAGTTTAACTTGTATCAAATGTAATCCAGTCCATCCTGATTAGTTTGGACAGAGCTACAGTCACCTGCTTCGACCTTCTCTGGAACTTCAGTAACATAGAGGATTATGAGTGGGTCTCAATCATAATCTGTTTATTATGTCTTTAAGACACGGATGCTAAGAAATTCACTTAGAGAGCTTGCCATTCACATCAAGGACACATAATTCAAAGTTATTATTGGTGACACAATCATAATTCTTTGTAGTGCGTGAAGCTTTATCTGCTCTATGTATTACTAATTACAGGGGAAAAATGTGAAGTGTTTTATCAGCTATCAAAGCCATAAAACAGTTGGAGGGAACTGTCAGAAAGGCAGTGTAATGCAGTCCATTACATTTATATTCACCTCCATGCCTCTCAACAGTCCAGCTTTTCATAGAATTTTCAGATTATTGCTTTGTAATTTTGGTCTGCTCCTCACATCTCTGTTTTTTGGACAAACCATCAGAGACTGAAGTCACTAAATCATGCTTGCTAATGTATCCTGTGATTCTTGCCACTTTTTAAGTTTATTAGAGCAAGTTAGGAGCATGTTTTACTGCTGCTGTCATTTGCTATTTAGTATAGGCAGATTATACTGCCAAGAGCTGTACCTGACCTTAACAACTTCAGCAGGGGGTGCTTAACAATTCTTAAGGTCACATTGTGCACCACTTCAGCCCTTAACTGGCTTGTCTTTTTCTGAATATTAGAACATAATCACAATGATGCTACATGCACTCCATGTGGGCTCTGTCCACTTGATCTTCCAATTTTACCTTCAATATTTCCATCTCTAAATGCAGGGTCAGATTCAGAATGTTAAGATCCTCACACCTTTGTTCCTCCATTATTTTTGGCGTTGCCCCTGATTCTTGAGCAAAGTAGTTTAGATGCTGGCAGTGCTGCTGCCTTGCCATACAGAGATTCTCAGCAGAACTGCAATGGTGGAATCCAAACAGTAAAAAAAGAGTTGAAGAAGCTAATGGACAGTAGTGTATCTGGGCACAAATTGTTGGGAGGGCGCAATCAGCCAGTCCCCGTCAGTAAAGTAATACTGGTATTTAAAAGTCAGTATTACTTTTACAGTCAAACCTGAGCCCTGTATTGCTCCGTGTGTAGTATTAAAAAAAAGAGAGAGACAAGATATTTTTTTATTTTTAACTAAAACCTGAGTGCTGTAGTGTTCCATGCAAGCAGGGTATAAACTGTAGCAACTGCTTGCTGCATTTGTAGCAATCAGCTTCCTACTAGTTTATAAGTAATTTTTTTAAACTAAAACTTGAATGTTGTAGCACTCCATACAGGCAGGGTATAAACTGCTGCAACTATTTGCTACATTTGACAAAATCATTTTGCTACACTTTAAAGGAAGAAATTAGTATTTTTTAATTAAAAATGTTCAAGAATGGCTAGGCATGGCATAGAAATGGGAGCTGAATGGTTGGGCAGGAGGGAGGAGGGGTGTGTTGTGCATCTGGCCACATGGTTGGTGTTCCAGTAGAAGGAATGGCTGAGGGGGTGTGGCACTAGTTCATGGTACCAACAGAGGGTACTGGTTGAGCCTCTGCTGGTGAAGAAAACAAGTGTGTTTTTTACATTGCAGTAATGTATTTGTTTACAGTAAAAGTTTTACCTTGTGCCATAGTATTCCATCCAATTTTTTCACAGAATAATTTTTCAGTTGTCCCTTTTTTGTACAATATCCCTGATTTTGCTTCATATTTTTACCCTTTCTCCTGTAAAATGCTTGATTTTTTGATAACTTATTAAGTAAAGAGGTTAGGCAGTATGGTTCTGAATCACAGAATCAGAAATTGCTTGCTGCACAAATATTCATTAATTGCTCTCTGTGTAGTGATCACAGAGGTAACAGGTTCATAGGTTCATACTAGGCTATCTGCCCTAGGGCATTTATAAGCCTAGCCAGAGTGTGTTTGGCTTTCGCCACCCATTTTAAAATAATTTTGCTATGCCCTTTTTCGAGGTTAGTATACTGTACCTCTGTCTAACAGTGACACAGAAGTGATACCTGGGGTAAACCTACGATCTCCCATCCACTCATCAAGATTCCTCTTGAAGAGAGTCAATGAGGGACTCTGCCTAACCTGGACTGGGATTTTATTCCAGAGTGAAGGGAGCCTCTGGGTTATGAATCTGTCCCTCCAGCATGTCCTATTTATTTCAGTGCTGAGGTTCAAGTCTCTCGAGCGTGTAGCTCGATGGGATTTGGATTTTTTGAAGTGCAGCATGTCCCTTAATTCCGGGTTGGACATGGCTTTATACGTCAGGCACAGGTCGCCTCTGAGCAGGTGGTATGCCACTGAGTAGAGCTGGAGTTTCTTTAACCGGGCAGCATATGGCATCTGTTTGAGCCCTTTGATCCTCTTGGTGAGGTACTTTTGGGGTCTTTCCAGTTGCTGCAGGTGTTTGGTAAGGTACATCCCAAAAGGGGCATTGTACTCGATTATGGGCCTGATGAAGGATGAGTAAAGAGGCACGATGACCTCCCCTAATCTAGATGTGAATCTCTTCATGATTAGGTGGGCTATATAAAATGTTTTTCTAACCACTTTGGCCACGTGGTTGTCAAATGGGAGTTTGCTATCAACTTGGGTCCCCAGGTCCCTAATTACTTCTTCTGTACTTAATGGATTACCACCTATGTGGTAATTTGTGGGCACTTTGTTTTTACCAAAGGGGATGACTATACACTTTTTGACGTTTAGCTTGAGGCCATGGCTCTGGCACCAGTTGTCTGTTTCTATGAGGCTCTTTTGGAGGATGCTTGTGTCGGCTGGAGAGTCGATTATGGTGCCCAGTTTGCAGTAATCTGTGAACTTGGTCAGCCACAGTCCTTCTGTGTTGGCCTGTACCTCCGAGAAATATATACCGAGCAAGAGAGGTCCCAGGACTGAGCCTTGTGATTATTCATTAATTATGCATGACACAGCATAAGCGTTATGCAAAAATTATGCAGTCAGCTTTATCTGGGCAGGGCTTGCTACTGCATATCCAAGGGAATAATATTCTGCACTATCTTTTTGTCATAAGGGTGAATGTGGATTTAGTAGCAGTATGTTACTGGGTTCTCTTCTGTGACCAGATGAAAGAAATTGCCCATTTATTTCAAAGATTATGAAATGTTAAATTAAGTATGAATTATATAAAATCTGTGGGAAATAAAAAGCCACAAATGACATAATTGTTGCTGCAGAGCAAAAGACCAGAGTATAATGAATAGACAATCTGGCATCAGAGTATGTCAAGCATTTTTACATTCTTCAGCAATCAAGTGATAATAAATCTGCAAACTATTGTAAATATTTCAGGTAGCAAAATATGTGAGCTTTAGAATTTTGAATTCCATCTGTACCTACTTTAAATACATTAAAAGTAATACATTCTGTAAATGAGTTAATTGTTGGAAAATAATTGTGTAAATTTTGTTCATTGTTCAAATTGCACAGTGACGTAAAATTACACAGTCATACCTCTTACCTTATGCAATGCAAGAATGCAGGAAGCAGTGGGATACATTTATCATACAACACAATTATTCTGAGTGTTTTGCACTGCAAAAAAGGCACAAGATATTGTATGAAAACAGTTGCTGTAGACAAACTCCAAATCCACACAAAGGAAGACAACAGTGGAACATCCAGATGCTCTGGAAAAACTCTTTATTCACAAAAACAGGTTTAGCTCTTTCATTCCAAATTAAGGAACTTCATCAGAACAATTTAATTAAAATCTCCACTTTCTATATGCAGTATCAACCAATCAACATCCAGCACTTGTCATGTGTCAAGTGCTGGATGTTGATTGGTTGATACTGCATATAAAAAGTGGTGATTTTAATTAACAAATTATTCTGATGAAGTTCCTTAATTTGGAATTTGTGAATAAAGAGTTTTTCCAGAGCATTTGGAGGTTCCATTGTCGTCTTCCTTCTGTGGATTATTTTTGTAGCAGTAAGAATAGTATACAAATATTGCAGCAAAACCCATACCACAAATGGCACATACTGCACTGAAACAGAAAAGGAAGCAACCCTATGTTCTGACAGTATTATCTCATCAAGTCCTGGAGTATACCTGCCTCTGCAGAGTAGTAACTACACACACCTGCACGTCACATCCTTTGGCACAGCCCTAGTGGGTGCCATAATATGGTGACACAGTGATGTTACTCAATGTGTAGTCAACAAAAATTAGATGCAGATACGTGCTAGTATCCAGACATGGGCAATGATGCTTATTTCATGCCTCCATTTAATGAATAACAGCCCTGCATCTGTCATACCACCCTACACAATCAGCTCCATGCTGGAGACCTCTACTACCTGATGTCTGATGTCCCCTGTGGTGAAGATGGAAAAGCCTGGTCCACTAATGTATAGGTGTGCAGGTCAGGAGTGAACAGGCAGGCAGTGATGAAGGCTGTAACTTACCCGAGCACAGTAGTATAGCTGTCAAGACTGTGTACCTGCCAGTAACACTGTACAAAGACCACTGCATGTCTTCCATATTACATAACCCCAACACTAAGATGGAGGGAGAGGACTGCTATGTTTGCCTTATGATCTATGAGCCCTGACATCTGCATGACCTCAGTCTAATTTACTTAATGCTGCTGCTAGGTACTAAGCTCTGGATCAGTACTCTGTTCCCTCTTCTATACCCTAGAAGGTGTATATTGTAAGAAACACTGTGATGTCTATGAAATGTATGGCTGGCAGTTCCAGAAACTAGATCACTTTTTCAAGGTGCCCTTGCACACAAATTGTAAATCATCTTTGAGTCATTTCTAGCCAGTAAGTTCTGACTACTTTTCTACACTTGTTATTATATTTCTATTAATAATGTCAGTTTGCTGCTATTAGGTTCCCTGGTAGTTACTACCTATTCAGCCCAGAAGACCATTAAGGAGCCTAACTCAAATCCCCAATTGCCCCAAAGCATTGTCTAGTTAAGTGACTTGCTCAAGGTCACACAGTAGGTAAATGAAGGTGGAACAATTCAAATTATATACCATTGGCACAGGAAGCAGCTCTTGGAAATGTCAAGCTTCAGACCTGTATTAACTTCCAGATTTTATATAATGAAGTGAACTTTGACAGTAGTAGTAGTATGGAAAAGAAAGGATAATGCATAGGGCAAGGTATTCTGTTTCATGCAATTTCATTTGAAAAGAGATATAAAACTGGTAGTAAGTAACAAAACAAAATGCAGCTAAATGCAAATGAATGAAAGTGTTAAACTTATAGCCACTTAAGAGAACATTGTTTTTGTACTGTGATCTCATCCTGTATTATGCAGCATCACCTTATTTTAATATTATGCTTTATACTGGAAAAGGAACTTATCAACATGTGGGCAACATGAGTTTACTTAATCAGCTTTCGCATACTGGTACTGGTACACATTATTTCATCATTGTGCATAATGGAACAACCTCTGTAGTATGTCCAAAAGTGGTGACCAGAGTCTATTTACCAAGAAATCATGGCACTGTACCACTGCTACAAGTTTTATATCTATAGAAACCCGCAGAGAGTACTTCCCACAGTAAAAAATGAAAACTAAATAAATGCAAGAATAAATTGCACCACGGTTATGACTCTTACTATAAATAAATGTCATAGAAATGTGCCATAAATAATAGCTGATGGTAAGATGTTTGAAACTATAAGGGAGGACCAGGATAATCCCATAAAGAGAAACTACATTGTTATTTGATTTGCTGAGCATTTTTGTTATTTTTCTAATGCTTTTCTAGTGACATCTACTTTCTGCTTTTGTTTTAAGGTGGTACTATGGTAACCTGAGCAGAGGAGAAGCCGAAGAGATGCTGATGCGAATTCCTCGGGATGGGGCTTTCTTAATACGAAAAAGAGAAGAGCCAAACTCATTTGCTATAACTTTCAGGTACAGAAAATGCAGTTTGTGCAACAAAACACATAGTGATACAATGAATGCAACTCCTATCAAAATATATAATATCATACGTATGATTTCTAGAATTAACAATATTATGGATATTAATATGTTAATATTTTCCAGTTTGTGGCTAACAAATGTATCGTTTCTACCAGATTACAATGAAAAAATAAGCTATTTATCCAATTAATAAACTATTTGTCAGGGTACATTTCCTTCCTTATCATCTGTTTCACTGACAGCTGATTAGAAGTCAGAGTTGCATTTTGAGGCAGGACTATACAATAATGGGAATTATCCATCTCACAATGCCTTTTTATTGTATAATACTGCGTTTTTATTGTATAATACCAAGCTCTGTTTTAGGCTAACAAATGATGAGACAAGCAAATGTTTGGGTAAAAGGGACATCAAAAAGATACAGTCACTTACTGAGGCATGAAGACTAAAAGTAGATGTAAATTAATGGGCATACATTGTAGCAGCACAGTAGAGATAATAAACAATGGTATTTATTTATTTTTTAACTTTTTGCTGACTGGATTTGTCCCATTCGGCCAGTAGCCACTTTTCAGGGGAGACCCAAGGTGGTGTTCATACTGCCTAGGGGAAATATGTCCAGGGCACTTCCTCTACACTTTTCAAATGGGTAGGGGGTGCACTAGAGAAAAGGAAGACATAATCCTAGTATTAGGAAGACAAGTAAAATACATAGAGAATTTTATAACAGAAATTGAAAATGATTGCGAGATTTCCAGTATGGAATAGAAAATTATAAGAAGTGTATATTATATGCAAAAGTTGGTAAGATGGAAACAGCAGCCAGTGGAACAAATGAAGAATTTTGGATGACATTCAGTAAATGAAAAAAAGAATGAAGGTGATATGCTTTGTTATATAGTAAGAAGGAATAACTTTTTCATTCTTTTTTTTTTTTTTTTAGAAAAACTGAGTTACACAAGTGAGATTTATATGTTTCCTACCAAGATGGATATTTTGATATGTTTATTTTTCATGGTGATATGGGGATCCAGGTTAAACACCTCTAGAAGGGGGTAATCTATAATGAGAGGGAAAGGAGGGTGGAATTAATACATCCAGTTATTTATCCAAGTTATTGCATTTTTCTGGATTATGAAGCTCTTAAAAGAAGAGGATAAAGTAATCCCAAGTATTCTCAAGTATGTGTATTAGGAATGGTTTCAAGTAGTAAGTAAAAACATGGCAGAAAAGGGCAAGAACTTTTTATTGAAGGACATTAAAAGAATGGAAGGTAAGATTGGAACATCTGGAGAAGACTTAAAAAGAATGGTATGAAGGTATTATGAAACATTTTATTTATATAGATCCTTAGGAAGGCCTGAAGAGGAATATGAGGTCTCAATAAAGAAAAGAAGGGAAAGAGACAGAGGTGTTAGAGCATGTGAGGAATTTATTGGGAGATTTCTCACTAAATAAATCATAGTTATAGGATGTACAAGCAAATGGAAGAAAGGATGTGTTACATATGCAACAAAATTGAATTCATGGAGCATGTTTTTGGACTGTAGTAAGGCAAAGCTCTTTTTGGAAAATAGTGGAGAAAAATTTCAGGAAGATAAAGTTTATGAGATATGAAAATGAAATATTTCTTTATTGGCGTTATGAAAACTTGAAACAAAGAGATGCTAATGAATGTGATATAATGATTTTTTTTGATTGCATAAGGAAATTATGGTAAGCCAGATGTGCAGAGGTGTTATCTAATATGAAATGGGTTATGCTATGAAATTAAAGATAATATTAAGTTCTGAATCTGGATAAAAGGGTATGGGGACTGAGATGAAAATTCTGTAACAAAAAGTTCATTAACTAGTTCTTTTTCTTCTGGTTATTATGCACATAGTTAAATAATGATGCTTTATGATAAATGTAAATAAACTTTTTATTTTGGTTTGTTTTAATAAAGACTCCCTACTCATTTCAATAAGTGCCATAGGATCTTTTACATCCATCAGGGCTACTTACAACTCAACCAGTTACGACCTCAGCTTTTTGTTTCATTCAAACAATGTTATTCTCAGTAATGCAGCACCCCCTGCCTCCCAATGCTGTACTGCAGTATTAGTATTTTAAAAATTAATCCAAGCACCTGGATAACCTCATACATGAGCTCAGAGTCAAATGCAAGTAATGGCAGACATCTGTTTTGACTAATGCAACACCAAGAAGGGGGCTTTGTGCCCACTGAATGGTGCACCGCGACGGTTATCCCACTCCACAAAGGAGGAGCCACGATGGACCCCAGGAACTACCGCCCCATTAGCCTGACGAGCCTGGTCTGCAAGGCCATGGAACGTATCATCATGGAACTCATAAACAAAGACATTGGTAATCTCCAAACTCTGGACCCTACCCAGTTTGGATTTGTAAAAGGCAGATCATGTCTCCTAAACCTGATTGACTTCTTTGAAGCAGTCAGCAAAGCCATAGATGAGGGTAAGGTGGTTCACACAGCTTATCTAGATCTCGCCAAGGCTTTCAACACCATCCCCCACTCTGGAATTATAGATAAGCTCACTAAACTAGGTATAAATCCCTATGTCACAAGATGGGTTGCCAACTGGCTCACGGACAGAACCCACATTGTGAAAGTAGCAGACTCCAAATCCGACTTCAGACCAGTGACAAGTGGAGTACCACAGGGTTCAGTCCTGCGTCCTCTCCTGTTTGGTATCTACTTCTCTGAAGTACAGGCTAACAGAGAAGGTCTTTGGCTAACAAAATTTGCAGATGACTGCAAACTAGGAGCCATAATCAAAACTCCTAATGATGTGGACATACTACAAAAGGGCCTCACTGAGACAGATGCCTGGTGTCAAAGCCATGGCCTGAAGCTCAGTACCAAAAAGTATATTGTCATCCCCTTTGGTACAAATTCTGTACCCATGAACTACCACATAGCTGGTAGTCTACTTAACGCCGAAAATGTGATGAGACCTTGGGACACAGGTGGACAGTAGTCTCTCCTTTGATAATCACATTGCCACAGTGGTCAGGAAATCCTTCGACGTGGCTCACCTCTTAACAAAAGGTTTCTCATCCAGAAAAAAAGAGGTCATTGTTCCTCTCTACTCATCACTCATTAGACCCATTATAGAGTACAACGCTCCTTTTGGTATGTACCTCACAAGACATCTGCAACAACTGGAAAGGCCACAGAAATACCTCACAAAGAGGATTACTGGCCTCAAACAGATGCCCTATGCAGACCGCCTCAAAAAACTCCAGCTTTACTCCATCACATATCGCCTACTCAGAGGCAATCTCTGCCTAACATACAAAGCTATGTCAAACCCAGAGCTGTTGGACATGCTCCACTTAAAGAAATCCCAATCCCTCCAAGCTACACGCTCTAGGGACCTAAACCTTATCACCACAATAAACAGAACATGCTGGAGGGATAGATTCCTGTCCCAGACACTTCCCATACTCTGGAACAGACTACCTGTCTATGTCAAACAGAGCTCCTCATTAGCACTCTTCAAGAAAAATCTTGATGATTGGATGGGAGATAGGAAATTCACCCTGGGGATCACTTCTGTGGCTGTGCTCGACAGGGGCACAGGAAAATAATTTTCTTGGCTGGCAAAAGCCAGGATACATTTTTGGCTAGGCTTATACAGGCCCTAGGGCCAATAGCCTAGTACCCTCCTATGAACCTATGAACCTATAAATGGAATGCAAATAAGTAATTACAGTACAAAACTTTCATTGTGATCAAAAGTTGTAATAATGAGAAGTAACAAAAAACCTGCCTGTGATAATTACGCACAGTACAGCAGCCTAGCACCTTCTACAGTAAACTCAAGATGTTGCACGCCACAAAGAAACACAGAATGTCTTTGTGAACTTAGACAAACCAGGTAATACAAACACAATAAAGCAAACAACAGATTAGTTAAAGTGAAAGCTTCAAATGCTGGAAGATGCTAATAAATAGCGTGAGAACATTTCTGAAATTAAGATACAGCTGTAAGTATATAAAGAAAACATGCTTGAAGGCATATTCATATTCATTATCTTCCTAAATGTTTAGTAACAGAGATTCTGTCTTAAAGATGCCCTTTCCACTTGGTAATTGCTGGGTTATCCTTTCTGAAAGCTTATCTCTTGGCACATTTATGTTAGATAGCTATAACAAGGCACAAAGGATCATAGGAAGTTACTAGGCTAATGGCCTTAGGGCCATTACAAACCTAGTCAAGTGCTACCCTTGTTTCCATGATCAGCACATATTGTCTCTGTCCAAGAGAGACACAGGTGGAACCCCTGGGGTGAATTTACAGTTACCCATTCAATCATCCAGATTACATTTAAGAAGGCCAGTGAGGTGCTCTGTTTGACATAAAGTGGGAGTCTGTTCCAAAGGTGTGGTAATCTCTGGGAGATAAATCTGTCCCTCCAGCAGGTTCTATTACTGTCACATACCAGGGCCTTGGTGACTGTCTCAAAGAAGTCCACCAGGTTTAACAGGCATGATTTCCCTTTGACAAATCCAAACTGAGTCAAGCATTTGGAGATTACTTATATCTTTGTTGATAATGATTATGATGATTCACACAATGGCCTTGCAGATAAGACTAGTGAGTCTGCTAGGTCTATAGCTCCTGGGGTCAATGGAGCACCACCTTTGTGCAAGGGGATAACGGTCGCTATTTTTCCATTCAGCTGGTATGAAGATGGTGCTTAGACTATGATTGAAAAGATACCCAATGGTGTTGTTATTCTTTTTAAAGCCCATGTAGGATGCAACTTGGGATGTTATCAAATCCCATAAATGCTGTGTTTTTGGCCTTAAAGAGGGTGTATATGACCTGCTCTTTAGAGATACAAGGTAGGGGACAGGTGGTAGGGATGTTATGGGTATTTGTGGTGGGGACAGGGTTGTGAAGTTTTCACAGAACCTGTCGGCTAACAGGTTAGCTATGTCCGCAGGCTCAGTATATGTGGTATCATTAACTAACAGATTGCTGCAAATATGGACCTTTCCTTTTAGGTTATGGATGTAACTAAAGAACGCCTTATGGTTGTCCTTAGTTGAGGAAGCTAATTTGGATTCATAGTTTGCTTTGGAGGACTTTACAAGAAGTCTTATTTGCTTGTTTAAGCTGAGGAGAGAGTGTTTCCAGTTTAGGTCCTGCTCCCTCTTACTCTTAGACAACAATTTCTTATTCTTATTATAAAGCCTGTTAATGGCAGTTGTCCACCAGGCAGGTTTGCTCTTCCTTGAAGAGCTTGTTTTGGTCCTATCAGGTACTGCAGAGTCAATGCAGTTATACAGGTGTTGGTATAAAGCATTGGTGTAGAACTCGACATAGTTGCCAGACCAATCTGAGAGGAGAGGTGCAGTGAAGCTATTTATACCATCCCATAATAGGTTATAATCTGCTTTGGAGAAGTCTTTTAGTTTAGTTGCTGCTGCTGCGGGGGGGGGGGGGGGGTCAAGTGTGATAGTTACTTCGAATTAGACTGAATTGTGGTCAGATCTCACCAGGAAAGACCTCACAGTTGGGGTGCTACAGTGGTCCCCCATATTTGTAAGCATCAGATCCAGGATTTTGGCACCCCTTGTGGGGGTTTCAAACCAGCTGGTCCATAGAATTTGAGTTAACAAAGTCAAGGAACAATTGGGCAGCTGAATTTGAGCATGAGTAATTTACCCAGTCAATGGATGGGTAGTTAAAGTCACCCAAAACCATAGTGTTTGGATGTATCTTTATTTATTTTATTTATTTATTTATTTACATTTGTTAATTGGGAAGAGTGCGACTGGGCCAAGGAGCCTGTTTTCAGCGAAGATCCGGGGAGTAAAAAACTACACATTCAAAACAGAATTGTAAAGATGTAAGGATTATACAAACATCCAGAAAAATTATAGATTCATATAAATAATAAAAAAACACATACATATAATAATAATAATACACTACATTCATAGATTTTAAACAAGTAAAAGCCAGACGTCCAGAGATAAAGAAAATAGATTGAGAGCAACTAATGCAAAATAATAAAACTAAACAAAAACAAAGAGAGAAAGTAATTAAGAGCGAAGCAACACAGTAGATGTCAGATGTAGCATATATTAAAAAATGTACATACAATGTACTGAAATGTAAGAACATGGGAAAGAGCCAGAGAAAAAGCAGCTGCTTAGAGAGGTAAAAGAGAAAAAGTAAAAAGGGTGAAGTGATCATCCAGGAGAGCAGGAGGAGCAAATCCACTTGGATTTGAGGTATTCTCTAGTAATGGTTTTAAAGGGAAAAATAGCTGGGAGTGTTTTGAATATGTTGAGGGAGAGCATTCCAGGCCTTGGCTATTTTATTAGAGTAGAGACAGTTACCATGGTAGTTATGAGACTGGGTTAATTTTATCATCATTCTGTTGGAGGATCTCAGGGGCCTAGTATTGACATGAGGTTCAACTAAGGAAGAAAGAGAGGGGCATTTTATTGGGTTCTGAATGATTTTGAATGTATGAGTGAGATGGTTTAGTGTTAACAGGTTGGGAAACTTAAGCAGATCCAAATAGACAGAGTGAGTGTTCTGATTCATGGAGGGGATCCTGTAGCTGGCAATGACTTGAAGAGGTGTCCTACCAACAGTTACTTGCACCTGAAGTATCTCCAGGGAATCATACTGTTTAACCAATCTGGAGGTGTATTTATTGTTAATGAATAGTGATACATCTCCTCCTCTAGTTTTCATGCCTTCAGTTTGTGGTCTGACTGGGTGGAAGGAGGTGTAAACTGGTATGGCTGGGGTGTTCTCCACAGCCTTCAACCAGGTCTCCATGACTGCACAAATGTCTGCATCTTCCAAAGTGAGGACTTCTTCCAGTGAGTGCAATTTCATGTTAAGACTTCTAACATTTAGCAGCATAATCTTGAAGTTACTTTTAGATGGAATTTTTACGTCAGGGGAATTTTGTTCTTGTGACACTGCCAAAAAAAAGGCACTGTGGGTGTGGCAAGAGCCTTTGCCAGTAGCTGAAATCCCAGGTGTGACAGATGAGGACCACCTATGGCAAAGCATCGAGGTCTGTCTATCATGTCATCCCAGGCTGACAGTTAGTGGATTCCCTTAGAATGACACCAGAAACTAAGCCAATTATTAAAGTCAATAATTTTCTGTTTGTATTACGCTGTGGTGACCCCCTAACAGGAAAAGCCGAAAGGAAAAGTAGAAGAAGATTGAAGCATTTTCCTAGGTGAAGGTAGAATGCTGCTTAGGGCTAGTGACATAACTGCCTGAGACACATAGTCCAAGAGCTCAGTCATGTCTCTCTTCATATAGTCCACAGAGGTATATCTCAAGTCATTCACACCAACATGGACTATGATGGAGTCATAACAGTAACTGTTGTTGAGACACTTGAGTGCAAGTGTGACGTGACGGACCCTGGCAACTGACAGACAGCTGGCCATGACCATTTCCTTATCCAGCCTGGTGAGATAAGGAAATGGAATGCAAAATAAAAAAAGAATACTACGATTAATGCAATTGACAAAGTCTGCATGTACAATATCTAGCCAAGTATGACATTAAACAACATTTACAAGAAAGCATACATTATTGATGCTTAAATATGCAGTGCAAATTAAATTATAAATATAACTCCACAATCTTTTTAATACAATTTAAATCTCAATGTATACAGAATTGTGAAATGTTTGTGAATTATTTAGTACCATCTTCCCCCACTGTTAATTTCACACAGGGTTACACAAATACACAAATGTACACACACACACACACACACACACACACACACACACACACACACACACACACACACACTTCCCCTGTGAGAGACTGCAACATGATCACATCCCAAGTATTCACTCCTGCAATGTCAGAAGCAGTAACAATTTTAAATTCTGAGACTCATAACTGCAAGTTCCAGACTAGGAGACTAATTGTATGAATATGGAGACTTACTAAGCCTGATAGTGCTGTGTATTGAAATATTCCCCTTTGTCTAATGAATAATCATATCATTGTTAGTATATATAAAAAATGAAGGTGTGGGAGGTGTATTCCCCACTTTAAAGGAAAAAGAAACTATCAACATTCACTGTTCACCTTTAGATTCAATGTTTTTTCCCCTAACCGTAGGGCTCAATATTGCAAGTTTCAGAATTACAACAGGGAGTCAATGAATACGTACATCCTAGGGTACATAATTTTTCCAGGCTGCTTAGTGTCACTGCAGGAGGCCTACTGCTACCACTGCCATGCTGGACACTACTAACCCTGTTGGTATATTTGCAAATTATATGATTGTATTCAGGGCAGTATGCGTGCTCAACAGGCTACTAGCCACTTGCTAGAATGCTGAATGGATTTTGATTAGGCAAGGGCAGATACATCGCCACTGGTATTAAATGTCAACATCTGAATACTGGTGGGAAGACCATTATGAATTGTACATGCATCAGTGTGAGCAGCCATATGTTAGATATCTCTTGCTGGTCCCAATACATTCATAATGCAGAAGGATTATTTTGCAGTATGCTAGTGCAGTCAACAGGTAAATCCCTGGCTGTGGGTTATTTTCTATGCACGATCTTTCAAGGGGATATAGTGCAGCTTGATATATAACCACTGCTGAGCAGGTCACCTGGGCATGTTGCAGACCCCCCCCCCCACACACACACACACAATGAACAGTTCCAATTCCATTAACATTAGCAGGGAGGCAGCTGCACCTACATAGAGCTAATGTGGGTGCTTAGGCAGAGACACAATATATTTATTCAGAGATTGAGAGTAACAAGTGCATACTTCAGCCATGAGCACATTGTGGATAACAGTAACCTGGGTTGTTTCCCTGTTAATATAACAATGATATTTGCATAATTTGTATCTTAGAATGTGTATCTATGAGCACACATGCATGTGTTTACATGTGCCCACAATGATGTGTGTATGTCTGTTAAATATTTATGCAGTGACAAGACTGTTAACCCTAAAGAACTATGCAAGAAGCAATGGACAAAGTACCATATGTCATACAAACCCCACTCAGATAGTATGTTTATGTTATGCACACATCCTTTTCAGTCAAGAGCTATTGTACATATGTGCATGGATTTGTTCGCTAGCATAATGAGGTCTGTGACCTGCACCCTGTTGTCTGGCCTCTGCATCTGTGCTGCCATAGTCCCAGTCTATGTCACTATCTAGCAGATAATCCGATCATAGTTGTGGCTGAGTGACTACCATAATATCCAGAAATGTGTTATGCAGCATACAACATACCACAGCTTGGCAATACAATTTATATGTTGCGTACTACAGTGCAGGCATTGCCAGCACATTTTTAAAATGTCCAAATAAACACCCAGTGATGTTCCTTTGTTGATATATACCATTCTATGCTTTCTCTGCTTAGTTTGCTGCCCAGAACACAAGTGTCAGTAGCCAAGGCTGCAGTGGTACACCACATCCTATAGCAGGCCACAGTGTTGTACGCTTCCCCTCAGGAAATTGTGTTATAGAGCACAGTGCATCCAAGTAGTGGCATCAGAGGTGTAGCCAGGATATTTGTTAAATACTTTTTCAAAACAGACATTTTTCAAGAAGTAGCCAAAAACTTTATTGATAGTGGAGTACTTTCTTTCTTGCTAAAAGCAAGAACCTCATTGGAAATGCATTTAGATCCACAGCTATCACATATTACATGTACGTTTAAGGAAAAGTATTCATACTTGTTGACATCACCAGTATTCCTAGACATGTGCACCATGACATTGGTTATACTTGCTGTGTGGTAGAAGCCCTGGATCACATGAATCCTCTTGGCAACATGTATGGGCGTATAGATTACTTCCTGTGCATGAGGGCATCAGGAATTCATGGTGATGATTGAGAATTCTACTGTTGGAGGCTTGCGATAAGTTTGTGGTGCCACGGAAAGGTGCTTATGGCTAGGATGCTTACTGCTGTCATAATCCTGGTTTTCATCAGCACTGCATGACCATATAGAGTCTGCACTTCCATCTCATGACACATGCCAATCACTTGGTCAGGTAAATTCATGTCAATCCTATACCACAGTTGCTCAAATGTGGTTAATTCAGTCTACTGTGTAGAGGCAACACCAGTGCTCTAAGGCAGCTTACTGCTGATGTCTAGGGACCGGAGTTATGAGTTCTGCAGTAAGACCTACCATCCCTGAAATTGTGAAAGGTGGTTCATCTTAATAGGACTTCTTTTTGTGACAGCAACATCACCATTATAACACATTTTTATGGGTTATTTTTCATAGGCACCTAAAACTCTGAACTGTGCTTTCTACCAAGTGCATGCAACAGATGTACATGATGCTCATTTGCATGTCATGGCAATTTACTCTTAGGAGTCTCCTTTGAAGGCATTAGCCATAAAGCTAAGGTAACTGCAGCAGTGATCAAATGAAGAACATTAATCCCTTTTCTAATTAAAATTACTTGGGATACATACACATATTTGTGCATACTGTCTTAACTGGTTTACTCTATGCTGCTGTAGACCTCAGATGTGATGTAATACCAGTTATCTTTATTTTGCAGAGCTGAAGGAAAAGTGAAGCACTGTAGAATTCAGCAGGAAGGAAATCTTTATGTGCTTGGAACATCAGCTTACTTTGAGAGTCTGGTGGAACTTGTCAACTACTATCAGAAGCATCAGCTTTACAGGAAAATGAAACTGCGGTATCCAGTCACTGAAGAGTTCATGGCACGCTTCAGCACAGTAAGTTTTATTACTTTTCTATTTTGGAAGCTACAACACGTCTGTAACAGTTTTGGTTTGTTATGCATCATTGCGTCATTTAAGCTGTTCTTTCGGGAACTTTTCAAACATTCTTTATAGGGAGAAATCAAAAATCTGCCCTTTATCAAAATATGAGTTTATAATGAAAAACTTAGTTTTGTATTATTGAGACTCAAATAGATGCAAATAAATTGTCTTAAAACATCAGATATTATACACAAAGCATAACTCAAAGAGTCATAAAAAATATACAAAGTGTTTTGCAGGGTTTCTGCCCTCTACCCCCAAAAACATGACACGTCATATCTGTAAATATTTAAAGTCCAATGTTGCACAAGCATAAAGTAAAGAGAAAAGTTAATTTTCAAACAATATTCACCTTTTCTCTTTACTGTGAGTCACACAGCCTTGGAGATATCAATAACACCATAAGAATGAACATGCATAGCAACTGCACTCAGCAGTATAAACACACAAGAGCATCAGTATGTCCACAACATTTCAAAACTGAAAAAAGGAGTCATTAAAAAAGGTAGAGTTCCCTTACAGTATAGCCTCTGACTTCTTGCTAGATGCATCAGTGATTCAGGAATGGATGTAGTTACAGCAATGACTGTTGGGTGGGGGTATTGAAAATAATATGTCAGGAACTACTCTCCTTTGTAAGGTGATGGGTACTGAGGGTCAGTCAGTTGGCGTTTCAGTGGGTGATCTTGTCTCTCCATACTCAAGGTGCCTATAGGCATGTCCATTTATGTAAAAATCATAGGAAGTTTATAAAACCTAAGTTTTCAACTGTCATTGAAGGTTTAAGTTCTTTGATTGAACTTTTATCAGTCTCACTAGTCATTTTTAAATCATCTGGCAGTAGAAACAACCTTTACTAAGCTTTTCCCTGTTTACATAACTGTTTTTAATATTTCCCTTCCAAAACAGTTTTTGCCTTTCTTACTGGTGCAGACACTAATCAATTAAAATAGGGGAGAATGCTTTGAATTCTCACACACCAGACCTTGTAGTAGTTTCACAGGACAGTGTGTTTGAGTAGTGGTCATTTTTCACTTCTTGATGTGAAAGCTGAATGAGTTAAAGCAATGCCAACCGTCCACTGAATTTAAAGAGTACAGTCATTCATAAGCTAAAGCAAACAGCATGAATGCATGAGACATCCAAGGGCATCTTTCAGTCATAAAGTAACTTGTACACCTTGAAGGACCTGAGGGTTTAGGCTCCAAAAGCAACATTTTAATGGAGCAATGCTAATTTGTTTTTATGTATTTTCTGTAGTCCTTCGGGTCCAATGAATTGTGCTGAAGTCAGTTTTGCTATTGCTGCTGGGTTAGAGACATTACAAAGTCTACATGTAGTAGCTATTTTTAAAAAAAACTAAATACATTGCTTATTGGGCCTCTGTTTAGAATTTGTTGTCGTAATATAATGTAATACAATAAAATGTAATAACATGTAGGGATCTAGGCTTGTCCATGGAACTACTAGTAATGGGCACTTATTTATGCTATCGCAAGTATGCAACTGGCCAGCTTTTCTGAAAATGACAGTGTATTGGCGATTTTTCCTTTCCCTAATGTACAACAGCCTTTGAGTTGGTATATATAAATAGCAGGGATGCGGGGTCATGGGGGTGGGCTTGCTTTTTGTGTGTTTACTAATTCTGAATACTATTCATATTTATTTGTGATCTTAATTATGTGAGGCAATCACAAATGAGCTGAGTCAGAGCCTGTAATGTAAATTAATATAATGAAATATAATATAATATAATATAATATATTTAGTTACTATAATACATAGTTTTATGATATCATTCAATACAATGAATACAGTCTTATTCATTCATTAATTTTCCAATTCTCTGATACCATCTTTATCCATTTCAAGGCTGCAGGGGAAAACATATCCTCGTCTATCAGTTAGTGTGGTTACAAGATAGAGAAACTAATGCTGGATAAGAGTCCAGGCTTTTACAGCATGTACATACTCATTCACATAGCACGTGCACACCTGCAGGAAATTTGGAGAATAGCCAGTCCACCTGTAGCATGTCTTTGTGATGTAAGATTACCCTGGAGCACTGAGTAAAAAAAATGCCGACGCAGGAATAAAGTGCAGAATGCACACAGAAGCACCCCAACTAAGAATCAGATTATAAAAACAGAAACTGTAATGCTAACTGCTGCTCCATTGTGTCACTCCCTCTATTGTATTATATAATGTCTCAGTAATGTCGTGCAGACTTCTTTGTTATCAGATTGTACAAAATGCTAAATTCTAGGTGTTATGATTTGAGTTTGAAGATGTACTAATTCTTAGTTAATTATCTGACATCTAGATATCTGTTAATAGGCAGACCTTTATTGTCTTTATTGTCTTGTAATGCATTTATATATTCCCTATTACTGTAAGTTATGTCATCGGTGATTAATAACCATGCTGCACAGTTAAGCAAATGCGTGTAAGCTATTATTGCTGGTGCTATTATTTTAGCTCTTAGGAGCTTATATGCTACATTGACCAAACACAGTATACCAAATTACTATAAGATGCCTCATTAATTCTTATTAATTCTTGCACGCTGTATAAAGAACTTAAATTTGTTTATAACAGTTGCTTATAGCAACTTCACTATTCCAATCTGCTGATTTATTTATGTGCCATAATTTCTACATAATACTAGTTAAAGAAGTGTGGGACATAGGACTTAATTTGTATGATGTTAATTTTAATTCACTTTTAAAATAAGTAGCCTTCCTTATAAGGATCAATATATCCTGCACCACTACTAGCAGGCATGTGCATGACTGTTGTGGCTTTGATAGTAACTGTCTAAAGTAATAAAAATAATTTAACAAGCACAATAAGAAGACTGCTGCTGTTTATAAGGACATTAGAGATTACATTACATTATATATATATATATATATATATATATATATATATATATATATATATATATATATATATAGGTTCACTACATAATCTTGAAATTTTGAAATATCGAATTTCAAAATCTCGAGAGCATGTAGCCGAAACCCCTAAATACCGAAAAACCAGAAGCGCGAAATTCAAATTACCGATGTTCAGAGATATTGAAGTAGCAGTTCTGGTGTCGTGGTTTGTTGATGGATACATGGAAGTTCAGGTAAGTAGCTATATGCAAGTAATTTGGTTATATGTTTGATTGTGGGGAAAAGTTTTGTGTATGTGTATGTGTGTGCTGTATGTGTGTTGTATGTTCAGTATTTTGAATTTCGCGCTTCTGGTCTTTCGGTATTTAGGGGTTTCGGCTACATGGTCTCGAGATTTTGAAATTTGGTATTTCAAACTTTCGAGATTATGTAGTGAACCTACATATATATATATATATATATATATATATATATATATATATATATATATATATATATATATGTATATGGGTCTACTTCACATGACTGACTTTCATTTGACCGAGACGAAAATACCTAATTTTCAAAATACTGAAAACTCACTTGACTAAAACTAATTATACTAAAACCTTATAATGCTAAATTACAAAATACTAACTTTCAAACCATAGACATGCACACTTACAATACCAATAACTAACTCTTTCCAAAACTTAAAAAAATACTTATGTACCCTCTTAACAGAAACCGGACGATATAAAACCAAATCCCCTAACTATATATACTAACTCCAGGATTGCACTAGTGGGGAAAAGGCATATACCTTTTACTTACCTTATAGTAGTCTACACGCTGCCACTACTGCTGGGAATGCACAAAACATCTGCCATATTACTTGAGATTCTTCCCATAAAAATGTAAACAGACATACCCACATTTAGAAACACTACAACACTACTTTTTACACAACTATCGGTATTCTGACAGCACTATAAGTTACAGTAATTCTTTTTATCACAAGAAAGTCACAGGAGAACGGAAACCCACATCATGGTTATGACTTACAATTCAGTATAATGAAATTCATTCAAATGAGTTTTCAGTATTTTGAAAATTCGGTATTATGGTGTTGGTCAAATGAAATTCAGTCAAATGAAATTTCAGTCGTGAAGTAGACTCATATATGGATATGGCTATATATATATATATATATATATATATATATATATATATATATATATGTATATATGTATATATATCCTGAGAAGACCAAAAGCCCACTTATCCAAAGATGACAAGACTGAGACAACGTCATTGAATCTTCCTTTAAATGACTCCTCAAATAACCAACAATTTACCCAGGGGAAAGGAAGTGTTCAGACAATATTTGGAAGTTTGCCCTTTTCCCCGCTATATTGTGATGTTGGAGTTGGTATAATTAATTAGGGGGGTGTGAGGGCACAGCCCCCACACTGCGGCGGGGGATCGGGGTTTGGCATGCTTCCTTGTGGTTTCTTAGCATTGTTGGCCATCTGCTTCCTTTCTCTGAGTAAATTGTTGGTTATGTGAGGCGTCATTTAACTGAAGATTTGGTGATGTCATCTCTGTCTTATTGCCTTCAGATAAGTGCACTTTCAGTCTTACACGCACACACACATATATATATATATATATATATATATATATATATATATATATATATATATATATATATATATATATATGGATTCACTTCACAAGCTTGAACTGCAAATGGTCAAGGCCATAAGATCACAGTTTTGAAACTTCAAACGTTTTGAATGAAGGTCGATGTACAGCATGAGAAATTTACCATTTTCCTCACTGTAGTGTGATCTCAGAGTTGGTATATTTATTTAGCAGGGGGTGTGAGGGTACAGGGGGGCTTGCACCTCTGCAAAAACGTAAAAAAATTTTTTTTGTTTTTATTTTTTTTATTACAATTTTGAAGTTTCAAAAGTTTGATCTTACGGTCTCAACCATTTGCAGTTCAAAGTTTTTAAACTTCGTGCTTGTGAAGTAGAGCCATATATATATATATATATATATATATATATATATATATATATATATATATATATATATATACAAATCTTTTTATAAGAAAATACAGTTGTATGATATACTCACCAAAACAGATCTTTATGGAGAGCTGACTGTAAATACAAATCACTTTATTTGGGTTTACTCACCATCCGAGTAGGTAGTAAAGCCATTTTAAAGCTGATTTTTTTCATTCCTGTATAGATTAATAGTAGTATTGCAGCTGTGAAGGTACTGCATTGGGTGATGTGAGGTTCCTATACAGGCAGCATTTGATTTTGCCCTGTTCAGTTTTTCAATGTGATACATCTCTGCATGGAGAGGTGTGCTTGAGCAAGACATATTTAATAATGTAATTAAATATATATATTTTAATAAAAAAATTAAATAGTACAGTATATACCAGTAAAAGTGTTGTGTTTAAAACCTAATCCCTCTTTCATGTCCAGACTTATTTTTGCTGTCTCTGTGAAGCAGTCTCTTCAGTTTTCATTCACTTATCCAAACTAGCAGAATTCAAGGGAACAACTGTGTATACATTAGAAGTTCACAGACAATGAAAATATCACAACACAAAGATTTTCTCTTTCAAGAAGCAGATCATCTAGTGGTTTCATACAAAAAAATGAAAGGAAGACATGCTGCCTCCAAACAAATATTGTCTGGACAGCTGGCTCATTATCAGTCTCAGTATCTCAACAGGTAAAAAATTCACCTTTAGTTTTAGAAGATCAGAAGGCTGTAGGTTCTGTACCTAAATAAGGTATTATTTTCCAGTATTGACACTGCAGTGCAGCATTAAGGGGGAGTGTTGCACTCCTGACTGTAACATCCTTTTAATGAGATCTTTAACCGTGGTCCCATCTGCCTGAATTGGTGGCAGCTCAGATGGATGTAAAAGATCCTATGGCATTTAAACGAAAGAATAGTGGAAATTTCCGGGTGACCTGGCCAAATGTCCCCTATTCGGTATGAATACCACCTTGGGTATCCCCTGAAAAGAGGCCATTGGTCTAGTGGAACTAACCCAGTCAACAAAGTATACATTAAATACGTTATGTTGTGGTTTGTCATGATAACTATAACAGAAACCTTTGTGCACCCCTGTTAGACCACACTGCACTACAGCAGTGGATACTTCTGCAACAGACTTCAGTAATGACTTTTCTCAGGACATTTTAGTAAATATATGAACTACTGTCTATACATTCATGAAACATAAAAAGCTGAAAATTCCATCTACAGATTTGGACATGGCTGTGCTATAGAGAGTCATCTAACTGTCCGTCTTCGAGGATTAACCCAGTGCTTCACAGGATTCTACATGATTTTTTTTTATTTAATGTACAGCTATCCTCACCAAAGAACAGTTTACAGTTGGGTATTATAATTATCACCAAGGCAGATCTTCAAGTGAGAAGTCAATATGACAAGAGATCTTCCATATTTTCTCACCACTCTGATGCTGTTAATTTTTATATTTGTGTGGCACTTTATGACATTTTGGTAAGCCTGTTTTTATTATATTACAGTTATTATATTCACCTTCCACTTCGTACATGATTACACTTGATATTTGTCAACCACAAGCATACCTATCTTGTGGAAGTATTAGCTTTGAAGTATTAAAGAGGGTGTATTACACACTGGGGTTTCACTCCACATAATAATTCAGTACCTTTGCAGGTGTAAAACCAGCATTAACTTTTCAGGGAAGACAAATAGCTTCAGAACACCAATACTGCTCAGCTGGTTGGTAAACACATATTTTGTGATTCACTCTTACAGTCACCTTCCTCAAACACATATTGACATAAAACCCTGTTTGCCTTATGCATGTCCAACTTCATTGGTTCTTATGTGACTCCTGTTTGTTAAGCCTAATCTATGCACACTAACTGCATTCACAGCCATAGATTTCTAGATGTGATATGACAATTTGCTTGAAGTAGTCACCACAGAGAAGCTTCATATGAAAATATTATGTAGGACAAGTTATTTATGGTGTAGTGCTACTGTACACAGAAATATAGTTGTCAGTTTCCTCATGGATCAAGGAAAAACCCTAAAACAAATAACGTTAGACATAAAATCAGGGAATTATTTTAGTTATTGGAAGATTAACATAGAACGTTAATTGACTTGTATTAGTTTAGCAATTTTTTGAAAGCACGTCTGCAGCTTTCATGCCTTACACTATTTGAAGACTATAGTTTCCCCAATTTTGTCACATACATTCACATTTTAGAAGTGAAAAATAAGAGAAAAAAAAGCAGTGTTATCCCTGACGAGTTACATCATGAATGAAAATGCCTTGCTTGAACTTTCTGTGTCATCCAAATAAATGAGTGACTCTGCTGTGGTTGTATCTAAGCAGGGAAAATAAATTCAAAAGGTTATTAAATACCATTAAAATTCTTAAGAATGCTATTACAGTACTGCTTGTCACAACTAATGATAATTATGTTTGTATTACAGGAAAGAGACATAGAGTCATTCTATGGTAAGAACACATATGTGGACCCGAATGAAATTGCACCATCAATGGTAAGTAACCATAATAAAGTGCATATTTTCCATTCAGATTGTTTGGGCTGCAGATTAATTCCTTCAGGGAACTTTACAGATGTGAGTTAATGTATTTGGTATAAGTGCTTCAAATTGTTCACTTTCCATGTCAGACTGCATTTATTATCTTTCTATATATTTCTAATATTTATCACTAAAACTTTAAAGTTTGGTAAATCTAAAAGTTTTATGTAAGAAGTAAAATAGGATTTTCATTAGACAGATTGCAGGAACATTTGCAGTATATGAAGAAAAACAATTATACACTGTTTTTCTTTATTACTAGTAATTTAAGTGTGATTTAAGCACTGTCAGTATTGCATATGTTCATAACGGTTTACTATCACAATGCCAACGTGCAATTGCACGGCAATGAAGTATTCGAACAACAGATGTTCGAATACTTCATAGTTCGGCAGGTGATGTGAGCGAACGTTACCATTGCGAATGGACTGTGCATTCGCAATTCTAACATTCGCTCATGTGAGGGGATCGCGGTACAGTGCGGTTAGGGAAATACATCCCTTTCCTCACTGTAGTGCGATCTCGGAGTTGGAATATTAAGTTGGGGGTGTGGGGTGCAGGGGGGCTTGCCCCCCTGCATAACTGTGTGTTTAGGCTAGTTAGGTAGGGAGTTACGGGACGGGTGGGAGTGCTGTGTATTGCCGTAAATGTCGCGTGCAACATTTTTGACAATACACAGCTGTTTTCGACATTAGGAAAATTCGGAAATGTTCATTTCCGATGTATAAATTCGAAAATGCAGACACGTTTTGTTCTGATTTTCGAATTTATGATAGTAAACCGTTCATAACATTTATGCTAAAGATTTATGCTGACTAAATAGTTTTACGTTATACAATGCAGGGATATAAACTCCTTACTAACAGCCAATAACAAGCAGTAAATAAACATTCAGCAGACATGTTGTTTCCCTACAACATATTGGTTCATTAGTTCACCACAACACAGAAAGTGAACTATTGAATTACTAACTGAATCTCAAACTTCAGTGCCCACATAACACACTATTTTTCGTTTAATTTAATAATTTTAGATTAGTTCTTATTACTTATGGTAGAACATTTCATTTAATGTTTCACCTCTGTCCTTATACATTCACACACACTTTGTAGTTGTATGCTTGTGGCAGTAGAAAATAATGCCGAGAGTCCTTATGAAAATATGTTTTTTTACTCTTTTAATAATGTTTTATTTATTTTTATTTTATTTATTTAACATTTGTTAACCGGGAAAGTCTGACTAGGAACTAAGCCAATTTTCAGCAGAGGCTCGGGGAGAAACACTCTAGATGCATGTCTTTGAAGGTGGGAGGAAACAGGAGCACCCAGAGCAAACCCACATGAATGCAGGGAGGATATGCAGACTATACAGATTATGCTAATATAGCCTGTTTTGCTTTGCTGAACATCCAACTCCCACAACATAGGCTTCAGCAAAAGAACATCCTAAGCAGCATCACTTTTATTCCAGAAAACATGCATTGTAAAACAAACTAAACTTGCAGAAATTAACAAAAAATTATTAAAATGAAAAATTTTGTAGCTAAGATTCTCAGCATATAATCCTAACTCACAATAACAATGCATATGTAAATATAATTACACAGCATACATGACTGCTTAACTAGAGGGGTGAAAATTGAAATGCAGTCAGTGATCATGCAAATCTTGAAAACACTTTCCACTGTATAGGTTTATAGGTGGGTCCAAGAGTAATTGTAAACCTAGCCAAAATTGCTTCACATTTACCAAAATATTGCAAACCTGTGTCAATACACCAGGGAATTTTATGGTTGTAATAGCGGCTTGTACACATCAAGCATTCACAGACTGCCCCTGTCCATTAAGGACATAGGTGCCAAACCAGGTGTAAATTTGTGATTTCCCAGTCAGTGGTCCAAGTTATTTTTAAATATGGTTAGGAATGAACTTTGCTTCATATGGATGGGAAACCTGTTCCAGAGAAGGGGTAATCTTTATTTATTTATTTATTTATTTGCAGTTGGTTGGCCAGGATAGCCCATTGGGCCAAGTTGAACCCATTTTCAATGGAGTCCTGGGGAGAAAAGCTCCATAAACAAGGTTACAAAAGGTTTTAGATTACAATATTTACAACAATTACACCATTAGAGCATACAATTTCTGGTAGAAGCAAACTGGTGATAAACATTACAGATGATATAGACTAAAAAAAAGTAAGCAATTCCAATGTGAACTGAGAAGCAGTTCTATCATTAAGTAGCTTGAGATTTTTTTTTTTTTTTTTATAGGAAAGTAGAGGTAAGGAAGTTCCAATGGAGGAGAAAAAGAGAAAAATCAGTGTAGATCAAGAAGGATGGGTGCAACAGCATTCCCACTGGGATAGTAGATATGAAGGATGGGTGCAAGAGCATTCCCACTGGGATAGTAGATATGAAGGATGGGTGCAAGAGCATTCCCACTGGGATAGTAGATATGGATGGGTGCAAGAGCATTCCCACTGGGATAGTAGATATGGATGGGTGCAAGAGCATTCCCACTGGGATAGTAGATATGGTGGATGGGTGCAAGAGCATTCCCACTGGGATAGTAGATATGAAGGATGGGTGCAAGAGCATTCCCACTGGGATAGTAGATATGGATGGGTGCAAGAGCATTCCCACTGGGATAGTAGATATGGATGGGTGCAAGAGCATTCCCACTGGGATAGTAGATATGATGGATGGGTGCAAGAGCAATCCCACTGGGATAGTAGATATGGATGGGTGCAAGAGCATTCCCACTGGGATAGTAGATATGATGGATGGGTGCAAGAGCATTCCCACTGGGATAATAGATATGAAGGATGGGTGCAAGAGCATTCCCACTGGGATAGTAGATATGAAGGATGGGTGCAAGAGCATTCCCACTGGGATAGTAGATATGGATGGGTGCAAGAGCATTCCCACTGGAATAGTAGATATGATGGATGGGTGCAAGAGCATTCCCACTGGGATAGTAGATATGATGGATGGGTGCAAGAGCATTCCCACTGGGATAGTAGATGAGAGTGAAGAGATTTTTTGAATGTAAGGTGTTTGAAGGTGGTGCAAATGGCAGGAGGTAGGGAGTTCCAGAGACGTGCTAGACTGAAGGACAGGAGATTTTTCCCTGAGGGACGATTAGGTTTGTACAATTCTATTAGATTTTGGTTATTAGATCTAAGTATTCTGCTGGGAAGGTGCAATTTAAAGGCGGAGGAAAGGGACGGACAGAGGCTGCATTTGAAAATGAGCTTGTGAGCAAGAGTAAGTTGAGAATAGATGAGTTGATTGGGTAATTCTAGCCACTTTAGTTTATGGAGTGAAGAACAGTGGTGGGTAGAGGTCTTATGGCTAGTAGCAAATTTAGCAATTTTGTTATAGGAAGAGGAAAGTTGTGTTTTAAGGGAAGATTGGATGTTAGGAGTGGGGCTCCATAGAAAGAGAGGGGATGAGGAAAGAGGTAGAGAGACTGATTTTAGTGGAGGGGGTAAGGTAGCGATTGTGTCGGTAGAGCATGCCTAGTTTTTGATGGGGTTTTTTATATTTAGTTGAATGTGGGAGCTGAATTTAAGATGACTATCAATTTGAACCCCGAGTAACTTAGCTTCTGACACCAATTCCAAGGATGTGTTGTTGTGGCTGGTGATTAGAAGGGAATTAGTGTTGATAGAGATGTGTTTAGAGGGGGTAAATACCATTAGTTTGGTTTTAGAGGCATTAAGTGCAAGGTGATTTTCTTTCATCCATAGTTCAGTGATGGAGAATGCACTAGCTTTTCTAGTACTGGGATGGATGTGGCAGAACAGATAATAGTTGAATCATCTGCATTTTGGATAATGTTAGAGAATGGGATAGAATTGTGGAAGTCATTTATGAATATATTAAATAGGAGAGGACCCAGTATGGATCCTTGGGGAACTCCAGCTGGGGTATTAAGGAATGAGGAGGTGGCCTTTTTCCATTTTACTGCTTGATATCTATTGGATAAATAACTAGAGAACCAGTTCAGCAAGGAAGGAGATACATTAAGCTGAGACAGTTTAGTAAGAAGTAGTTTGTGAGAGAGAGTGTCAAAGGCCTTTGAGAGATCAAGTAGGAGGGTAGAGACAGTATGACCAGAGTCCCAGGCTTTATTTACCATTTCTAAGAAGGAGAGGAGGGCAGACATAGTGCTATGGCTGGGTCTAAAACCATGCTGAGTTGGAGTAAGCAGATGATTATCTAGGAGGTAAGGTAGGAGCTGTAGATGGATACACTTTTCTAGTAGTTTAGAGGTAGGAGACAAGATAGCTATGGGGCAGAAGTTTGTAATATTGTTATTATTGACACCTTTATGTAAAGTTATAATGAAAGCCTTTTTCCAAATTTGGGGTACTGTGCTTTCTTGGATAGAGCGGTTGATAAGTATGCTAATGGGGTAGGCAATGGCTTCTGCAGCTATGCTGAGGAAGTATGACGGAATATTGTCTGGGGCATTGGAGCATGGCTTCAGTTTCTGGAGAAGTTTTGTTATAGTAGATATGGGAATGGGTTTTAGTGAGAGAGGTGAGGGAAGGGGAAATAGGGTATTAGAGGGTGATGGTAAGGTAGAGGGAGTAGGAGAAGAGATGGAAGTGGAGGGAAAAGTGTTAGTAGAAGAGAGTGTGGGAGAAGTGGAGGATGGAGTGGTGTTGGAGAATGAAGATGTTAGTTTGGAGATAGAAGTTATGAAAAAAGAGTTGAATTGTGCAGCCAAGTCTATGTCAGGAGCAGTTGGGTCAGGACTAGGGTTGACTGTTTTGTCAGGAGAGATGAGGGTAGAGATTCCTTTCCAGAATTTCTGAGGGTTTGTTTTATTATTATTTTGGAGTTTGGAGAAATAGTTTGTCAATCAGAGGTAAAGAGCTTTTTTACTTTGTTTCTAAGTGTTTTGAATTCATTATGGGTAAGGGGAGATTTATTTTTCTGGTAAAGTGCCCAGACTATGTCTCTGTGTCTCATAGCTATTAATGTGTTTTTGGTTAGCCAGGGGGTGGTTTTTAGTTTAATTCTTTTGGACCTTAAAGGAGCATGGTAGTCTAGGAGGTTTAAGAAGGTTGAGTTGAAGTGAGCGACAGCATCGTCTAGGGGTAAAGTTTTTAGAACATTCCAGTTAATTGCTTTTATAGAGTCAGTGAAAGCAGTTGGTTTGAAGTTTTTTTTGGTTACGGGTAGTGATGTAATTATGAGTTCTCTGCAAAGGTGTAGGGAGTCAGTAAGCAAAGGTGGGCAGGTGATCACTTAGGGAGTCTGGAAGTGTACCGCTAGCAGAAAAATAGTGAGGGTGAGAGACTAAAATCCAGTCTAGAATGCTACCAATAGAGAGAGGCTTTGAGGGGCAGGTTATGGAGTTAATTAGCTGGGAGAAGTTATAAAGGTTAATATTAAGTGGGTTTGTTGAAGACTGAATGGAAGACCAATTGATATTTGTATCTCCCAATATTATTATTTCGTTGCTAATATTTGTAGAGAGCCAGAAGAGGATATTCTCGAGTGTAGTAATATTGTCACTGGAGGGGATGTAGAGGGAGGCTAGACATATGTGCTTGTGTTTATTAATTTGAAAGTTTGTTAGGAGTAATTCAGCATTATTGAAGTTGGGAATAGGCTTGTTATAAGGGGTGACCGACAGGGAGGATGAATATAATAGAGCTACCCCCCCCTCCTTTTTTGTGAGATCTATCTTTTCTGATGATTGAGTAGTTTGGAGGTGTTATTTCATGGTCTTTTATGTGGGACTTTAGCCATGTTTCAGAGATAGATAAAATGTCGGGTTTATTCTGTATGAGCCAGGCATGGAGGTTTGGGTCTTTGTTTACTATGCTTTGGGAGTTTAGAGAGGTGAATAGTATAGACTTATCTATAGTGGAAGAGTTTGAGGAGCCGGGTTGGGGTGTACGTATCCTGATAGTAGAGTAGTTATTAAATGTAGGATTATATTGGTAAGGTGTTTGGACTGCTTAGAGTCTGGGTTGTGCTGTAATGCATTGATATAGTCTTTGTTAGCTACTATGTTGGTTGAATGTTTATGAGGGGTTATGGGTTTGTAAGAAAATAATAGTTGGTTTTCTAGAGGATAAAGATGGGGAGATATTATGCTGTGAGGTTTTAAAGGAGGTGAGTTAAGATGAAAGGTTATGTGGAAGGCTTGAGCGTGGTTAATATATGTGGGCTGAGTGAGGTAGTAAATACAGACTATGTTGAGGAGAAGTAGTAGTAGTGTGGAGGAGGTTAAGGGCTTTGGGAACATTATAAAGTTGGCTGTTTAAAGAGGAAAGAGAAGCAAAAGGTAGTTAATAGTTACTTTGTTGTTGATTAGTATAGCTTTTAGGAGTAGGAGGGTTTTATGTACAGGGAGTAGGTTGGCCTCTGGTTAATTGTGGGGAGTGTTGTATCATGGACTAATGGTTGATATGGGTGGGGTTAGGTAGTGGGTGTGGGTTGAGCAGTGGAGGCTAATTGGTTGGATAGGATTTACTAGGGGGATGAGTGATGGATGTTGTGGGTGGGATAAGGGAGTGGCAATTGATAGAGGTTTGGGGAGTAATTTGGCTAGATTCTGTAGTGGGTGTAGTTAGGTAGGTATAAGTGTAGAGGTGCTGGGGCGGGTGGAATTTGGGGGCAGGGTAGGGTAGTGGAGTGAGCCCGAAGGGCGAACAGAGCGGGAAGAGCCAAGGAAGGCAGGATGAGAGCGAGAACCTATCAGTTGACTATTAAATAGTGAAGGTAAGTACAAGGGGTAAGGGATTTATTATGATGGTGTTGCTTAAGATATTAAAAAAGGGGAAAGAGAAAAGAGAACAAGAGAATTAGAGCATGTATAGTATACTAGATGGTAAAGGTGAAAGATGTGAGAAACAAGAATTGTGGGAAGAGGGAGCCACCTAGTGGACAAATGCTGAAAGGCACCTGAGATTCCAGCAAGGTAGATCCCTAAGCTGAAATATAGTGAAGAGGAGAAGGGACTAATAAAAAAACAGTGGTCTAGAAAGGAGCTAACTGGGGGGCACAGAGTTGGTCAGGGTTTGGCTGTTGAGGTTTCCTGGCAAGGGAGCATACAGAGCCTAGCAGGGCTTTGGATATCTTTATTAGTACAGAGGTTTAGCAGTGTTTGTACATACTTTCTTAATTCCTTCAGTGACAACTTAGGTCTATTCACGTACAAGGGATGTGGTAGTAGAACTTGTTCTAGTTTAGATTGGGTCTAGGCATCCAGGCCAGGTGTAGTCACAAGAAGGTATTGCAGGGCTAGAAGGCTGGAGAAGAGGAGAGAATATAGGGAGAGAGAATGCACGTTAATAGGCAGTACAGAAAACACATTGGCTCACAATAGCATGCACTAGTCAATGTAACAAGTAACATTAATATTCCAAGCAGTGTGTGCTACACAGTTTTTAAAGAAATGAGAAAAAGCAGTCTATGCAACCAAATTGCACTTTAGTAAGCAGTACAGAAACACATTGATCCACAGGTATAGCTTACAAGTATAGCATATACTAATGCATATAAGAGTTATGACTCACTAATGATTCAGAGCAACGTGCTATGCAATAAACGTTCAAAGTTAAAACTAACAATCGCATCTACTAAGACGGCCATACAATATGGGCTAGGTATTATTTCAGAGAACTGTTTACTTATACAGCAGTAGATAAGCCAGTTGAGCAGGATAAAAGTGGAAAAATCTCTTCAGAACACCTGCAGAGGTTGGCGTCTCCAGTTAAATTTGCCCAGCACACTCAGCGAGCTAACAATTAGGTGGCTTTGGCTGTGTTTCCTTTAGGCCGACTCAACCTTATCATTTAGCATTCATTCCTATAATCTTACTTAGGAATACTATACACTACTGTTTTCTTCCTTTTGTGTTAAATATATATTATGCAGGCTTAATGTGTGTGTATGTGATAAGCGCTTAAAGCTTAGCCAGCACACATACAGGGATTGGCGCCAAAAGTAATTCTTGACCATCACAACAAAAATTCATATAATACGTACTTTAGCTTTAAAAAATATGTTATGCAGGCTTAAAGTTAGTGTTTGTGTTAAGCGCTTAACGCTTAGCAGCACACATGCAGGGATTGGCATCAATAAGTGTTTTTGACTAGCACGCCAATCATTCATAAAATACTACCTTTCGCATTAAGTATGTGTTGTGCAGGCATTAGTGGTTGTATATATGATAAGCGCTTAACGCTTAGCCAGCACACATAGAGGGATTGGTGCCAATAAGTATTCTTGATCAGCACGGTAATAATTCATTAAATATAGGTCTATGGATAGAAAGCGTTTCAACGCTTAAACCTAGGCGTATTTGCTGAAATCTCCAGCACTCAGATAAAATATAAGCACTACTAGTAAGTGGTTTCCTAGCATTAGCGATTGACCGCTGACCAGACTAGGGCTAGTGTATCAGACACTTTCGGCATAAATACAAATGGTTTCCAGACATTTGCGAATGACCGCTAACCAGAGTAGGGCAAGTTTATCGGACACATTCAGCAAAAAGACAATACGGATATTCCTGCTGTTTTCTCCCTTTCTCTTATTTCTTTAGTTAAATTAATGTACATGCACACACAAGTAAACAGGAGTATCCTAGCAGTAACACATTTTACATTACAGCAGAGAGAAATGCATTCTTGAAACAAACAAGATTTACCTTGCTATGGTTGCAGATGCAACACCAGGGTACTCAGCAGCCAGGGGCAGAGTTAATTAAAGAATGGCATCCTGGGACTGGGAGGCTTTATAAATTTAGGGAGGGTGTTAGGTAGATGGAGGGAGGAGCAGGGATAGGTGTAGGCAGGAAGATCTGTAACGCGTATGGACTGAGTATGTAATTAGATATGAGGAATCAGAATAAAGTAGAAAAGTAATGCTTGTGATTAGAGTGTTAGAAGCAAGGAGATAGCACGCATTAACTGAGGAGGTAAATAGATGTATGGGATCAGAGTGAAGTAGAAAAGTAATGCTTGTGATTAGAGTGTTAGAAGCAAGGAGATAGCACGCATTAACTGAGTAGGTAAATAGATGTATGGGATCAGAGTGAAGTAGAAAAACAGTGAGTGTGAGTAGAATGTAAGAAGCCAAGGGGATAGCAGTCGGTTACGGAAATAAATGTCAGGGAGGTGAGAGAGAAGAGAACAAGCAGCATTAATAGTTGGAGCCAAGGAAGGCAGGATGAGAGAGAACCTATCAGTGGACTGTTAAATGGTGAAGGTAAGTACAAGGGGTAAGGGATTTAATAGGATGGTGTTGCTTAAGATATTAAAAAAGGGGAAAGAGAAAAGTGAACAAGAGAATTAGAACATGTATAGTATACTAGACGGTAAAGGTGAAAGATGTGAGAAACAAGAATTGTGGGAAGAGGGAGCCACCTAGTGGAGAAATGCTGAAATGCACCTAGGATTGCAGCAAGGTAGATCCCTAAGCTGAAATATAGTGAAGAGGAGAAGGGACTAATAAAAAAAAAACAGTGGTCTAGAAAGGAGCTAATTGGGGGGCACAGAGTTGGTCAGGGTTTGGCTGCTGAGGTTTCCTGGCAAGGGAGCATACAGAGCCTAGCAGGGCTTTGGATATCTTTATTAGTACAGAGGTTTAGCAGTGTTTGTACATACTTTCTTAATTCCTTCAGTGACAACTTAGGGCTATTCACGTAAAAGAGGATGTGGTAGTAGAACTTGTTCTAGTTTAGATTGGGTCTAGGCATCCAGGCCAGGTGTAGTCGCAAGAAGGTATTGCAGGGCTAGAAGGTTTCTTAATTCCTTCAGTGACAACTTAGGTCTATTCACGTACAAGGGATGTGGTAGTAGAACTTGTTCTAGTTTAGATTGTTCTCAATTATTGGTCAGATGAGAACAGAGTACAGTGGAGCAATGACCTCCTTGGACCTAAATGCCATACCCGTATAAGTTGTGCAACGTAGTAGGACTTTCTCACCGTAGTGGAAACATGGTGGTCAAAGATCAGTTTACTGTCAATGTGCATTCCTTGGTCCCTGACCATTTTGCCTACTTTTTTGGGGTGTATTATCAATGTGATCATTTCCAGTGGTGGTTGTCTTTCAACAAATACTATTATGTAGTTTTTGCATTGAGTTTTAGTTCATGGCTCTGACACTAGTTGCCTGTCTGCATCAGGCCCACTTGAAGGGTATCTCTGTCTTCAAAGATTCGATAATAATATAATGATATTATAATGTAAAAAATGTTATAATACACACACACACACACACACACATATATATATATATATATATATATATATATATATCTAGGATTTTTGAACGAATGTTCAAAATCCCGAAATCAATTACCACCGAACACACTTTAATAAAAGTGCTTTCATCGAAAAAGAGCTTTCATTAAAGTATGTTAAAAAAAAAAAAACACACACACACCCTACTTTAATATTCTTACTCCGATGTTGCACTACAGTGGGGAAAAGGGAATCTTCCCTTAAAGCACCGTAGTACGACCAGAACAACAAGCATGCTCACACAAAAGTGCTGCTTCGGTGAACAGCACTTTCGCGCAAGTATGCTCACCACTTTGGGATTCGGTGAAAGATGCAGTCGAGCATCTGTATGGATCCTATATATATATATATATATATATGTATGTATCTATATATATATATATATATATATATATATATATATATGGATCCTTATCTAAACGTAAAATGTTCACAACAGAGAACATTATAACATTGAACTAGGAACATTTAAAACCCGGAACATTAAACAAGAAAGACCTTCATTGTGCAAGATCACGGAGTTTTTATATATAATTAGCAAGGGGTGTGGGAGGATTGTCCCCTGAAAAAAAGCAGGTTTTGTGTTTCTTGTTTAGGTTTCAATGTCCTGGGCTTTTGATGTTACCGTGTCGATGTTATAATGTTTACTGTTGTGAACGTTTCATGTTTAGATAAGGATCCATATGTTTATACACACACACACACACAGACACACACACACACACAGACACACACAGACACACATATGTCTTATGGCAATTAAAGATTCAATAATAATAATAATAATAATCATAATAATATTATAATATAATATATCTCCCCATGACAAGAATTTCAAAACGCAACCCCCACCCCTCTGAAACACTGTTCCTACAATATTACAGCTTTAGAATGTGAGTACTTTTTCTGCTGTCCTAATAATCTAATTTGATTTAGCAGAGTAATATCGTAAACATTTTAATTCATGTTGCCTTATTTTGCGGCCTCTAAGTTTCTCATTTACAAGGTGCACTTATATCCCTTACCTCAAGTAAAGTGTACTTGTATATATACATGTGTTTTTTCCATGGAGTATGTGTGCCTAATGTGCTGGAATGATGTTTACAAATTGTTTACTAATTATTTTTCCACTGTTTACTAGTTTATCCAGAAATTTACATGTAAAGTATTGCATCATAGATGCAAGTACTGTGCCTTTTACAGGATTTCTAGCTTGGAGTTTTGTCTTTGCTTATTATATTGCTTTTTAATATTTGACAAGCTCACTTAATCATGGAAGCAAAAGAAATGTATACACCCTGTCTAGTGGATTTAAAGTTAGAACATGAAATTTGATGATAAGACAGCAACCTGTAGCAAAGAAGCACGAGTACCCACTCCCCTTAACGTGATTATCATTGTCATTTAATAGCTGTTACAAGAGTGTCGGACTTATTTTTGTGCCCCTATGAAAAGCAGAACATAACGAGCTTATTAACAAACAATACCACATCTTCCACGTTTTTGCTGCTATTTCAAGTAAGAAGCATCAGCTGAAACCAAGTTTCAGTCATAAGCAGTTTAATGGTTCAAATATAGGGCTATGCAAACCTCTGAAGTTCTGACCATGCAGTCTTCTAAGGTTTAAAATTTGAATCTTTGAAATGCTGTAAAATGTTTAGCAAGCAGCTCATAAACTCACACCCCCACTTCTTTTACCTACAGTTTTTTTGTTTTGTTTTTTTTTTACCACTAGCTTCACCCATGATTTTAATACAGTTATTACTCCTGCAGTTCTGTATAATCCCCATTTCCCATTCCTTGCCTGGTCCCCATGTCTCCGACAAAACTGTCCCCCATTTATAAAAATTGAAAGGCCACTACTTTTTCTGGTCTGGTCCATTATTTGTGTTTCCTGGAAGCGAAGCAGTTTTAACATAAAAAAGTGGGCACTTCTGAACGTGTCATTTTGATAGCAAGTTTATAAATGGTGAATGGATGAGAATAAGGGTGGTTTGGTTATTTTTAAAAATAGGCAGAGTGTGGTTTGTTAAGCAGGCTGGAATGTAAGAAGACCTGAAAACATGCAGTCAGAATATCATTTTTCAGCTGAAATACCAAATTTAGTGACCCAGTGACACAAAGATACAGCTAGCAGTTGTGTCCACTCCCAAGAGCCAGGCACAAAAATATGTTGTTCATGCAGTCAGACATCCAAATCCATCTGTTGCTTATACATCCGGGCACCTAAATGCATTTACTGTTCATACAATCTCTCATCCAAATGTGTTTGCTATTTATATAGCCAGGTACCCAGTTGTATTTGTTGTTTATACAGCAACCTGCATCTTGAAGCCTTGTGTAGCCCATGGGATATGCATGGAAAACTCATTTGGTTAAAGCTGCTGTGAGTGAGCTTCTAACAAAATAGGTTGAAATCTAGGACTTTCATTCCTTCGGGAAGTGTTCATGAAGACACCTGCAAATCTTGGATTCTTGGAGAGTCAATGGTGAAAGTAATTTCTGTGTTCAGTCGTTTGGAATTTAGAACTATATTTAACGTAAGGAATCCAGTTTAGCTAGAATTGCTTTTTTCACCCACCACAGCCAGTTACACGGATATGTGTCTACTTCAAGAAAGTTAAATACAAACTGTTAAGCCAGTCCTAGCCTTAAGTAAGTTATTTATTATTGGTAAAAAAGCCTCACTTCTGAATGTGGAACCCATATTCTATGCATCTACCAATTTAGTACTATTATGTCTATGAGCTCTTTTTTTTTTGCTTTGCTTTCAGTTAGTGAATCTGGGGCTGACATTCTTAGCAAGGAGTGCAGCAGCATGACTCTGACTGTACAGATAAGTTGAGCTGTGGTGCTTCACTATTAAGTGCTTCACAGTCATGCATATTCCTAGTGGAAGTGCATCTGATTAACAGGGAAACTGAATGAGTCATCTCTCTCTCTCTCTCTGTTGAGCTGTTTTACTGCTGAGTGGATGATCCTGCCAACCTATGGGAATAAGTTGCACAGGTATCAGTGAGACCACACAGGCATACAAACCCCACAGCAGAAACACACACACGCACACAAACCACCATTATACAGTAGTTAACCAGCTGCCATCAGATGGAGGAGTTTTAATAGAGCAGAGCTTCTCAAGACTGTGGCTCTGATTTACTTAGCCTCCCCCGTCTGACAGCAGAAACCATACAAATAGTCGTACACCTGCCTAGACATAGAAACATTCACTTGCATACACACAAAGGCACACGGGACAGATGCCTGCACACATCCGGTCCCTACAAACACACACTGCAGTCACAATTTCTTCATCCATGCCCTTCACAGGTCTCATCAGTTTGCAGTCATTCATTACACAAAAGAATTCATGCACATGTATTCTAAAGAACCTAAAGTTATGATCAGTGTATTACCCCGCTAAGCAAATGTACAATAAAATATAGAGGATCATGATCAGGTTGCCAATTGTAACCACATTATTATGTGTTCCAGACATGGCATCCATATCAGGAATACATAATATTTAGTTACAGTTAGCGATCCATTCATAATTCTTTGTAGTGCATGGAGATTTATCTTCTCCATGTACTACAACTTACTCAAAAATAATATGTAAAAAAAAAAAAAAAAAAAAAAGTGTTGTGCTGGCTTTAATACCGGCAAAGCAGTAGAGGAGTGGTTGATGTCCTTATATATTCCCTGCATAAGGGAAATGTTTTAATTCAAAATTCCTTGTGTGGTTTAGCAGGCAGCAGGTAGGAACAAGAATTTAATCAAAGCTGTTTCTACCTTCTGCTGATGCTGTTTACTAGCTAGCACTGTCTGCTTTTAGTGCAGACTCTACCTTAACAGGGTGAAGGGGGTGCATAACAATTGCTCAGCACCACTCTAAACAATGCCAGGTCTCATGCTATAACAGCACTGAACTAGATTGTAATTTGGCTGTTTTCTGAGCATAATCACTGCACTCCATGCATTACAAATTAATTAAACCCCACTCAGACACTGCCCCTATATTCATACATACACATAGATAACCACACCCACTGCACTCCACTAGCTGCCTGGATTGGTAATCTAAGGCAAATTAACCCGCTCCACTTTACTCTGCATAGATTCTCCCTGCTGAAATGTATAGGTGCACAGAGCTACTTTCCTGCATACACATGCACATGCATTTTATGCACTGTTCTGCATGGAAATTTCCTGGTGCAGATGTTTGTGAATCACCATCCAGTGCAATTTACCCTCCATAGCAGTTCATAGTATAAATGGATCCCAACTAACCTATTTATGGGTAATGCCAATCCCCTCTCTGCTCAGTAAAGCAGAGATGCATTATTGAACAGTCAAGTGACTAGGAATTGGGACAGCTTTGCATAATACACATAGCTATTTGCATGGCATTTCATACTATTACAGTTGTCTAGGAATTCCACTCTAGGCAATGTCACTGTATGTCTTTTATGGCATAAATAATTTGTTGCACCGTCTGACACTGTATAACCACTTAAGCAAAAAAAAAAGTCAGGATTTTATGTTTCCATTATTAGTAATTAAATAAGTAGATGATGAATTTCTGATGTTTCATCAGCCCATCATGTGACAACGATGTGTAACACACCACAGATGTCTGATTTTCATTCTCACTTTGTTCAATCTGAAGTCACTGAAGCATTTTAACATCATAGGCTATGATTTTGTGTGCCAGAAATGAATTCCTCAAAGACTATTTCAATTTAGTGATCTCACTGGAATAGGAATTTAAGAGTACTTTTACACCTGATTTTAAGGCATTTCTCCTCTGAAGAAAGGGAATTGACCTTTAATTGGATGCATTTATCATGGATTGTAGTAGTCATCAGAATATTCCTCTCAACAGCAACATATACACAATCCCCAAGACAAACAGACTACTTCCTAGCCACACCAACTGTATTTTTTTGTCTTTTATTTCTCCCTCTGGCAGCCATTATCTCTTCCTTACTCAGGAATCATCATGCAGGCAGACATCAGGGGAGTTGTGATTAAGTCCAAATCCTCCCCCACTAGTGGTTGACATGAGCACCTGTATCAAGGCTGGGGAGATATTTATGCTCTCCTCTGGCATATGCATGCACCCAACACACCAGCCAAACCCACAACCCCATTCCTGAAGCCATTGTTATGTAAGCCTCTGCTTGCACAGAAGAAATTTTGGCTAACCGGGACCACCATTTCCATCCTTCCAAAATGGAGAAACTGGTATTTAAGTCACATAGTCTTATTCCATCCTCCTCAGCCTGGTCCTTCCAGCAGCCAATCTGCTAGTCAGACTTAGGCATCTGGGTTCTAGTCAGGGTTTCATCCTTGTATGCCACAGAGCCAGGCCACACCAACAGAACTGTTGCCATACAATCACACCTTTAATACAAACTAATAATTCCAATGCATCCCTTCACTGTTAGCCACATGGAGAGGTTTACCTAAATCAAGACTGTATTTTTAAAGCTGTGAGTTCAGCCTGTGTCAGACCACAGCACTGTACTCCTTTGCTATAGAAAGATGGATAGCGAGTACTTTTTCTTCCCACTAATACTACTTTAACTACTGGCAAAGTGCTGAGTTAGTCCAAAAACTTGCGTAGAGTATATTCCATGTCCTGTTACAATAAAAGTTATGATAATACTTCCTGCACTAATGTTTCCAAACTATAACCTCATTTTCTTATACAAGAAAAAGCTGCACTATTTCAGTTCTACTCCACAAAATGCAGCACAATTGTTTATTCTTGAGTGGGAATAGCTGCTTAAAAGCAACCAGGTGGAAAATTAATTTAAGATTTCAGCACCACAGTCATCTACTTATTCAACAAGAAAATCTCAAGAAAGTTGCAATTGCCACACAATTTCAAAACTTCACCCACATGTACCAGATGCCCATACACTGACAGAATTATATACTTTGAAAGTATGCAGTCAAGTTGCCTATCATATAAAAATCCATATTAACTTCTAAAACTATCAACCATCAAGGAGGCATACGGGCCTGAAATGGCTCACTCATTCTGCAATGTGGGAGGGGGTGCGGATCCACAGTCAAGATAGGCCCCAATAGTCTGCATAAAAATGGAAGCAGATACCAGTCGTTGAAGGTACTAGATCAAAGATTAAGTCCAAAATAACCTTTGTTATATTAATCCTAATGCAACTAAATAGGCCCTCCTGCCAGTGCCAGGAGTATTAGTTTGTAAAAACATAACTTTGAAAAAAAAGCACTTATAATTATGACAGAATGAAGATTATATCTAATTTGGTTCACAAGACTAAAGTGGGCGTTATACTCATTGACAGGCTCAGTACAGAAGGGATAAAAAAGTACTCTTTTAGGAGATACCTAGAAGGGTAATTGGTTCAAGGCAGCAATGTCAATGGCTTAATAGATAACACGCTCACCTTTAGTGCAGGAAAACCAGAAGGCAATGGGTTCTGCTCCTGCTCCAGGTGATTGGATTTCTGATACTGCAGTGCAGTGTTAGGATGTGTTGCAATCTTGAGTCTGCTGTACATATGGATGAGAACTTAAACCAAGGCCCTATCTGCTTGAACTGGTGGCTACTCAGGTGGATGCAACTACACCTATCAAAAAGAGTAGGGATCCCTTATTTAACACAACATAAAACACTATTTACATATTTACAAAATGTGCAGATTTGCAGGCACATATATGCACATTTCTGTTTTTTAATATGTATTGTTTTTCTTATAACATCCTTAATGTTGTTCTTCAATAACTGACTCCCATTCCTTCCTCCACTACCATAACCTAATTTTTCACAATATGTCTGTGAAAATCCATTTCCGTTAAACAAAATATCATTGTCTTTCATTCCAAGTAACCCATATTACATCAAATAAATTCTTGTCTACTCACCTCACATATTCTTTCTTCTTGTTCTTATAATCCATCCACAACCCCTTTTTCCCATTTTTACACATGAGGTTGGGGTGTCACTTCAACAGTTACAATCAACTGTAATATCCATACATAATAATATTCATATCTATGTTGTTTATGTTGCAGTGACAAGTGGAGTACCACAGGGTTCTGTCCTAGGACCTCTCCTGTTTGGTATCTACTTCTCTGAAGTACAGGCTAACACAGAAGGCCTCTGGCTAACGAAGTTCGCAGATGACTGCAAACTAGAAGCCATAATCAAGTCCCCAAATGATGTGGACATCCTACAGAAGGGCCTCACTGAGACAGATGCCTGGTGTCAGAGCCATGGCCTCAAGCTCAATGCCAAAAAGTGCAGTGTCATCCCCTTTGGTAAAAACTCTGTACCCATGAACTACCACATAGGCAGCAATCTACTTAACAACAAATGCGTAAAAAGAGACCTTGGGACCCAGGTGGACAGTAGTCTCTCCTTTGATAGTCACATCACCACAGTAGTCAGAAAGTCCTTCTACGTGACACACCTCATCATAAAAGGGTTCTCATCCAGGAAAAAAGAGGTCATTGTTCCCCTCTACTCATCACTCATTAGACCCATTATAGAGTACAACGCCTCTTTTGGAATGTACCTCACAAGACATCTGCAGCAGCTGGAAAGGCCACAGAAGTACCTCACAAAGAGGATTACTGGCCTCAAACAAATGCCCTACACTGACTGCCTCAAAAACCTCCAGCTTTACTCTGTAGCATATCGCCTACTCCGAGGTGATCTCTGCCTAACATATAAAGCTATGTCAAACCCAGAGCTGTTGGACATGCTACACCTAAAGAAATCCTACTCCCTCCGAGCTACAAGCTATAGGGACCTAAACCTTGTCATCATGATAAACAGGACACGCTGGAGGGATAGATTCCTGTCCCAGAGACTTCCTATACTCTGGAACAAGCTACCCATCTATGTCAAGCAAAGTTCTTCATTAGCACTCTTCAAGAAAAATCTTGATGAGTGGATGGGAAATAGGAAATACACCCCGGGGATCACTTCTGTGTCTTTGCTGGACAGTGGCACAGGAAAATAACTTTCTTGGGTGGCGTAAGCTATGGAACCTTGCTGGCTAGGCTTACGTAAGCCCTAGGACTGATAGCCTAGTACTTACCTATGAACCTATTAATATCCCCAAACAAAAATTCTTCACAAAACTTTGTACAGAGTTTCTACCACTCTTACATTTCAGTAAAAGCATACTCTGCTGTCTCTTCCTCTCCCAAAAAGGCACACACTTTCTTTTTATATGGCATATTCTCCTTTACTGTTAACTTATTTATTACCAATCTCCATAAGAAATCCTGACACTCTACTATTTTGGTATACCACTCTTTCTATACTTTAATGGCATTAATCAGTTCTGCTGGTAAATTTTCCCATGCATTTACATAATCATATTGTTTCATGACATTTTTGTACCATATCCTTCTATTTTCTCTATATCATCAATTTTTATTTTCTGTGTTAATATTTTGTTTTTAATAATTTTTCATTTTATTTGTATATGCTTTTTCTTATTCTCATCATCTCCCAGAAATTTTTGTACTTAGATTACAATGTTCTTACTATTAATTTCTTATTCTCTTCCTTTACCCACTTTAATACTCTGAACAAGTTTAAAGAAGCAGAATAAACAACTGGATTTAGAACCATAATCTTCCTTCATTTTTACTCATAAGCAACATATCTCTTTTCACTCATTTAATCTTGAACCCCATTTGAAATTAAATACCATTTGCACAATTATCTTGTCATATTTTTCTGAGATCATATAAACATTTGACATGTGCACTATTTTCCCATTAATACAAAGTTCACCAGATAAACCCTTTTCCTGGATGTTAATGGGTATATCCTTCACAGAAGATGTCTTTCATTTTTATATCAAGCTATCCCATTGCTCATAACTACAATTATGTTTCCCGAATTTCATCCCTAGCAAAGACACTTCAGTCACTGAAAAATAAACACCCCCAATTTTCACCCTATCACCCAAACCCTTACTTTTATCTTTATTCAGGGTAACTTCCATTTCCCTTAAACATCTATTCAGATAACAGCAAGAAAATAGAAGTAGTCCGCGGGTAAACGTAATGCCATAGTAATATAGGCCAAACAATAAAATCAAATACTTATATGCAAAACAAATCACAGCGAGCATATAAAATAAACCAAATCGTACTTTATTTAGGTAACCGCTTTCACCACATCAACGTGGCGTCTTCAGACCTTAATAACATACAAATGTTCAATGTCCCCTTATAAAACATTGCAAATTAAAACATCTTGTCCCCTCCATTCATTGGTGACATCATCATTCAAACTATCTTTAAAGGCATAAAATGCTTCCTCTAAAAACTGTACATTCGAGTACTCCATCACAACATTTAAAGCATACATAAACTCACAAGTAGAAATCACCTGGGTAAGCCCCTGGCTTTGAATACAGATTTAATAGAAACCACTTCGTTAAGCCCAGTTCCCTTATCTGCCCTGAGTCTTAAAATCCATCTCAATTCTGCCCCTTCGGTCTTATTTTCAGCATTCCCCAACCTGGCTGTTTCCTGTATGACTTCAGTCACCCTAAATTTGAAATTATGTTCCAGTCTTGTGTTCAGAACATATTTAGCTATAGCATTATTTTTATTACCACTCTTTACACTATATAAGTGTTCTCTTATACATTCCTTTAGGTTGCGGTCCATTTTCCCTGTATCGAATCTTTGACAACAAACACATCCTCCATATAGACTATATGTTTAGTATTACAGTCAGCCTTCACGTGAAATCTGTAATGCTTACCCATATCTGGATGTATGAATTCAACTGAATCCATATCTATATGCTCACAATACCTACACTTACCACAGGGATGGGTCCCTTCTCGCATTGTATTTATTTGTTTAAACTTATCTGGATAGCATAGTAATTTCTTCATAGATTGACAATTTTTATAACAATAACTTGGATTTGTTCCCACCAATTTATCGATTTTTTTCATCTGTTAAAAGAATTGGCCAGTTTCTCTCAATCACTTGTTTTATGCTATTAACATTGCTGCTGTAGTACATGGTATATTTAATCTCTCCATGACCATCATTCTTATATGCAGCTGCTTCTATATCAACTTCCTCTGTTTGCACTCCCTCAAAATATGACTTCACCCTTCCCCCTCTCAGTCCTTCCACTTCTGTCAAAATTACCTTTGTCGCATTATGTTTATAACTCCTGGCTTCAAAATTATCTCCAGTTGTTCTATTCCCCTTCTGAAGCCTTCCTCCTTATGTTGTAATCTCGACATTCTCATCCCCTGACCTTTAACCACATCCTTAAATACTCTTCTGGGATGCATACTATCCCTATGTAGAATATGGTTTCTATAGCATTATTTTCTATAAAGGCTAGTGGTGATAGGTCCTTCTCTCTAATAACCATGACATCCAGAAATTCTATGGATAATAATGAGGACTTAATAGAAAACTTAAGAAAGTCATATGTAGTGTGTAAAAACTCCACAAACACTTCTAGCTATTGTTGCATCCCTTCCCATATTAAAAACATGTCATCCACAAAATGACACTACATCCATAAAACTACATATCAGTCTAATATGCCTATCATCATATTCACTGCATTCCCTTAAATATCTCCTCATATATTCGATCCGTTGATCGTTAGGTATAACCTTGAACAATGATACTACGTCTGTCATCACCAGCAATGCTGTACCACTCATAAAACATGTATTTGTAAAAGTAAACAAGTCTTCTAAAAAATGTTTAGTGTCTTTCAATATAATTTTAGATTTGTCTAACAAAGGTCTCATTTGCTTCTCTATGAAAATAGAAATGAGCTCGGTTACCCACCCTCTTCCCGCTACAATGGGTCTAAAGGGTGGCGTAACCAACCTGTTGTGAACCTTCGGTGATGCCTGGAGCATAGGTACAGTCGGATAATCTACTGCAGGAAATTGCATTAATTCTGTTGTGATGGAGTAACTCATTAGATATTGATTCAACTTTATGTGAATCTTTATTGATGCACCCTGAACTAATGTTTTTGTATACATCCCCATCAACAAGCATGGCCTTTACTGACCCATAATAGTATTCTCTATCCATCACCACTATCATACCACCCTTGATGATGGATCAAATGATGATGGATTCATCCCATTTTATTAATTTTAAAGCTTCCTGTTCAGCATGGGTCAAATTATAAAAACATTTACCATATCCCCCTTCTTCAAATAAATGATGTAACTCACCTTCACGTATCCTAGCATATGCTTCGAGAATGGGATGATTCACAGGTACATAATTATTCAAACTTTTCAAGCCATGAGCATGTATATTCTCATTTTCAGGGTGCATCAACTTAAACGTAACATTCCTAGTAAAAATGTTTAAATCTATTAATGTTTGCGAAATATCTGCATTCCTTGCACGGATAAAAGATAAACCCTTGTTAAGTACAGTCACTTCTAGCTCGCTCAATGTCCTCTTAGATAAATTTAAAACTAACTATTCTTTGAGTGCCACATCTTCTTGATGGTTGGATATTGCACTGGGTCTATGGGTTGTTTCCGTTTCGTCCAACCTCGACTCTTCGATCGTTATACTTCTTGCCCCTTCTCCAAACGAATGGGAAAAGGTGGCTTAGGAAATTGTTGTTGTTCCACCATCAAATTCTGTTTCCTTCTAACCACTATATGTCCCTCTTGTGTTGTTCTCTCTACCTCTGTCACTACTGGCATAACTTTATTTAGGGTGATTGAAGTCATACAGGAAACAGCCAGGTTTGGGAATATGGAAAATAAGACTGATGGGGCAGAATTGAGATGGATTTTAAGACTCGGGGCAGATAAGGGAACTGGGCTTAATGAAGTGGTTTCTATTAAACCTGTACTCAAAGCCAGAGGCTTACCCAGGTGATTTCTACTTGTGATTTTCTGTATGCTTTAAATATTGTGATAGAGTACTCGAATGTTTAGTTTTTATAAGAAGCATGTTATGCCTTTAAAGGTAGTTTGAATGATGATGTCACCAATGAATTGGGGGGACAAAATGTTTCATTGGATGTTTTAATTTGCAATGTTTTATAAGACAACATGGAACATTTGTATGTTATTAAGGTCTGAAGAAGCCACGTTGATGTGGTGAAAGCGCTTACCTAATAAAGTATGATTTGGTTTATTTTATATGCTCGCTGTGCTTCGTTTTGCCCATAAGTATTTGATTTTATTGTTTGGCCTATATTACTATGGCATTACGTTTACCTGTGGACTACTTCTATTTTGTTGCTGTTTACTTGTGTTGGAGGTTGATGGGAGTATGGCAGAAAGTAGAGGGATTAATGCGCTGGAACTTGGAAATATTCCACCAGGACAAGGAGATTCACGTAAACACCATGGACTTGAACGTATGTTATTGGAGGATGTTAATCCTCTATTGGGACATAATTTTAATATGAACTGTGGTAGCAAAGTTGATGAAAGTGCTTATGATACTGTGGCCTTGAGAAGGGGACTGAATATTCTTGAAGATTGTTTATATAAACTGAAGAGTCTGCAAATGCAGAGATTTCATTTTGAGGCCTGTCTTAACTTGCGAGTGGTTCCTAGAGATTTAAGAGTTCTAAAAATGCCGACATATGGAACTCAATACCCCAAACTACTAGCTAGTTGGCAAAATTTAAACACTGAGACAGAGCTTGGATATATGAGACTTATGAACGAATTTTTTAAAACTGAGGAAGAGAAGTTAATTTACGAAATTCAGAGACTACAGGAATCATTATATCAAACATTTCCATCAACAGCTGTTGACAAAGCAGTTGATGGTGTTACTGATAATGTAACTGCATATGAGAAATGTCTGATTAATCAGAAAAGGAAAAAGTTAGACATAGATGTTACAGATTTTAGAGGTGGCCATGTGTTTTCTTGGCCTAGGACTGAAAATACGAGTGAGCGAGAGAATGAGTCGACTGAGACAGCCATTCGGCTATCTTGCAATATGGAAGTGAAGAATATTTCTGAGAATGACAATATAAGAACTAATGAAGGGAACCATTTGCAAAGAGGAGATGCTGCCACAAGCCAAGTCATTATGCCAGTAGGGACGGAGGTAGAGAGAGAACAACACAAGAGGGACCTATGGTGGTTAGAAGGAAATAGAATTTGATGGTGGAACAACAACAATTTCCTAAGCCACCTTTTCCCATTCGTTTGGAGAAGGGGCAAGAAGTATACCGATTGAAGAATCGAGGTTGGACGAAACGGAAACAGCCCATAGACCCAGTGCAATAGCCAACCATCAAGAAGATGTAGGACTCAAAGAATCGTTAGTGTTAAATCTGTCTAAGAGGACATAGAGCAAGCTAGAACTGATTGTACAAGGGTTTATCTTTTATCCCTGCAAGGAATGCAGATATTTTGCAAACATTATTAGATTTAAAAGTTTTTACTAGGAAAGTTATGCTTAAGTTTATGCACCCAGAAAATGAGAATATACATACTCATGGCTTGAAAAGGTTGAATAATTATGTACCTGTGTATCATCCCATTCTCGAAGCATATGCTAGGATATGTGAAGGTGAGTTATATAATTTATTTGAAGAAGGGGGATATGGTAAATTTTTTTATAATTTGACCCATGCTGAACAGGAAGCTTTATAATTAATAAAAGGGGATGAATCCATCATCATTTGACCCACCGACAAAGGTGACATGATAGTGGTGATGGATAAAGAATACTATTATGGGTCAGTAAAGGCCATGCTTGGATATGGGGATGTATACAAAAACATTAGTTCAGGGTGCATCAATAAAATAATTAGAAAGATTCACATAAAGTTGAATGAATATTTGATGAGTTACTCCATCACGACAGAGTTAATGCAATTTCTTGCAGTAGATTATTCGACTGTACCTATGCTCCAGGCATCGCCGAAGGTTCACAAGAGCTTGGTTATGCCACCCTTTAGACCCAGTGTAGTGGGGAGAGGGTGGGTAACCAAGCCTTTTTCTATTTTCATAGAGAAGCAAGTGAGACTTGTGTTAGACAAATCTAAAATTATATTGAAAGACACTAAACATTTTACAAGACTTGTTTACTTTTACAAATCATGTTTATGAGTGGTGCAGCATTGCTGGTGACGATGGACATAGTATCATTATTCACGGTTATACCTAACCATCAAGGGATCGAATACATGAGGAGATATTTAAGGGAATGCAGTGGATATGATGATAGGCATATTACACTGATATGAAGTTTTATGGATGTAATGTTGAACAACAATGCTTTGTGTTTGATGGCCAGTATCACTTGCAACAGCATGGGGTTGCCATGGGAACGAGTTGTACTAATAGTTATGTGAATTCAGTGGTAGCACAATGGGAGGCTGAGAAAGTTTTTTGCACAGACATATTTAATAAGCATGTTAAATTCTATCGTCATTTTGTGGACGATGTGTTTTTAATATGGGAAGGGATGCAACAATAGTTAGAAGTGTTTGTGGAGTTTTTACACACTACATCTGACTTTCTTAAGTTTACTATTAAGCCTCATTATTGTCCATAGAATTTCTGGATGTCATGGTTATTAGAGAGAATGACCTATCTATCACCACTAGCCTTTATTGAAAATAATGCTATAGAAACCATATTCTACACAGGGATAGTATGCATCCCAGAAGAGTATTTAAGAATGTGGTTAAAGGTCAGGGGATGAGAATGTAGAGATTACAACATAAGGAGGAAGGCTTCAGAAGGGAGATAGAACAACTGGAGAGTAATTTTGAAGCCAGGGGTTATAAACATAATGAGACAAAGGTATTTTTGACAGAAGTGGAAGGACTGAGAGAGAGAGAAGGGTGAAGCCATATTTTCAGGGAGTGCAAACAGAGGAAGTTGATATAGAAGGAGCTGCAAATAAGAATGATGGTCATGGAGAGATTAAATATACCATGTATTACACCAGCAATGTTAATAGCATAAAACAAGTGATTGAGAGAAACTGGCCAATTCTTTTAACAGATGAGAAAATTGATAAATTGGTGGGAACAAATCCAAGATATTTTTATAAAAATTGTGAATCTATGAAAAAATTACTATGCTATCCAGATAAGTTTAAACAAATAAATAAGATGCGAGAAGGGACACAGCCTTGTGGTAAGTGGAGGTATTGTGAGCATATAGATATGGATTCAGTTGAATTCATACATCCAGATATGGGTAAGCGTTATAGATTTCACATGAGGGCTGACTGTAATACTAAACATATAGTCTATATGGCAAGATGTGTTTGTTGTCAAAGATTCTATATAGGGAAAATGGACCGCACCCTAAGGGAATGTATAAGAGAACACTTATATAGTGTAAAGAGTGGTAATAAAAATAATGCTATAGCTAAATATGTTCTGAACACAAGACTGGGACCTAATTTCAAATTTAGGGTGATTGACATCATACAGGAAACAGCCAGGTTGGGGAATGTGGAAAATAAGACCGAAAGGGCAGAATTGAGATGGATTTTAAGACTCGGGGCAGATAAGGGAACTAGGCTTAATGAAGTGGTTTCTATTAAACCTGTACTCAAAGCCAGAGGCTTACCCAGGTGATTTCTACTTGTGAGTTTATGTATGCTTTAAATGTTGTGATGGAGTACTCGAATGTTTAGTTTTTATAAGAAGCATGTTATGTCTTTAAAGATAGTTTGAATGATGATGTCACTAATGAATGGGGGGGGACAAGATGTTTCATTGGATGCTTTAATTTGCAATGTTTTATAAGGGGACATTGAACATTTGTATGTTATTAAGGTCTGAAGACGCCACGTTGATGTGGTGAAATCGGTTACCTAAATAAAGTACTATTTGGTTTATTTTGTATATGCTCACTGTGCTTCGTTTTGCCTATAAGTATTTGATTTTATCTATTCAAATAAACCTACACTTCCCTCATTCATATTTTCTTCTTAGCAAATACAACTGTGTTGCCTATATATATGAAAAATACTGGAATTGCCACATCCCTTTGCATGACACATCTAACATCTTTAATTTTATAAGCTACTTATTCACTCACTATTGCATTCATTGCCGATGTAAACAATGTTCCACTCATGGGACATCCTTGTGTTATACCACACTTCATGCATATTTCTTTACTCAGCCACCCTTTTACTAACACTCTTACTCTATTATTTTTGATATGCTAACATACACACTCTCCTAATACTGTTGATTATTCCATATTTCTCTATAACATCCCATAAAGCATCATGTCCTACTGTATCAAATGCTTTGCTAATATCACCTACCATAAGTTTCACATCCTCCCTTATACTTTATATTATTATCCACAATTTTTATCACAACCAATAACAATTTTTGACTTCCTTTCCCTTTTATACCTGTGATGTCCCCACACTGGGCCAGTAATCAAGGAGTCTGAATCCTCACCACTGACACTGGAGAGGGATGTTCACTTGGAATACAAATGGATGCACGCAGTATTTCCAGATGCAGACCTCTCTGCATCAAGCACAATTTCCCTTAACAGCACCCAGGGAACATGCTCAGTCCAGGGGCTGGTTTCTCTCTAATCTGTCCAGACTCCCAATAAGACTCCCCACTAGCACAGCTCAGAGTTGAGTCCTTAGCTAGGGTTCCAAGCAAAGGTTGCCCACACCTTCTCAGTGAAAACAGTGCTTTCTGTCCCTTCTGTAAACAGCTGACACACACACACACACACACACACACACACACACACACACACACACACACACCTGGGAAAGGCTGGCACAGATTCACCTGCTGAGCCACCTTCTGCGCAGACTATAAGGTAGTTATCACTGCCACCAGACATTTCAAAGCCAGCTGCCTAAGGCTCTTGCAAGGGTACCCAGTTATACTGAGTGAAATTAATATTAATACAAATGGTAATGCTGGCCAACAGCAAGGCTTTCAGGAGTGGTTAGAGTTATCACCAAATAAATATGCAAATACTCTCAAAGCTTAAATATTTTCTAAAAAAAAAAAACAGCCACAATGAAGATTTTAAATATATTTAATCATAAATAATAAAAGAACAAGAGAATAATAAATATCTATTTACAGTAAACACTAGAGTTTCAGTCACAGTGAATATTAAAAATAACATTGTTTCACACAGTTATAGAAAAATAGTATTTAGCTGGTCTCACTATCTATTCCAGATTGACTAAAAGAATTATTGTTCCTACTTACTGAATAAAGCAAGGCAAGATGGGTGAGTGGTCCGTATTGACAGATCCAAGACAGAATACAGAATGCTGCTGAGACATTGGTCTCTTCTAATATTAAAACATTATTTCTGTGCAGAATGACATCACATACATCTGGTCATCTGACTGTGTTTCCTGCACTATCCCCATCACTAGAAGCTACCAGGGTTTAGCACCTATGTGCTACAATTCACACAGATAGAGCATTGCTCAGATGTGGTACAGCTGCTGGAAGTCATAAAACCATTCCACTCTTCCTACAGGAGCTACAACCTATTCTCTAGCACAGACATTGCATCTCTGGCTCCATTCAAAATTGCGGGATAACATCTTTATGGCTTAACCCAAAAAAGTCAGGTGGATTAACCTCTTCCCTTCCAGAATATGCTGTTACAATATATACATCTAAACAGTTATAATAATGCATGTACATTTCTTTTCCTTCCAGCAGGGTGTACTGTTGATAGATTTTAACACAAGCAAACCTCACAAATACATTTTCAGCACAAGCATCTGTACAAATCAGTTTGATACACAAATGACATACAATTATTTACAAAATTCCAGCTAGCTGTGCTGGCATAAGTTATATATCCACTGTCCTACTTTTCCTGGCATGGCTGGCAGTACCTTCTATTGTCACAATACCATATATACTTTCTTCGAATATTTCTCATCTTTCCTTCCATTGTCCTCTGTATTATTTTCATACACATTTTATAATCTGTGTTATTTAGTGTGATAGATCAACTTTTTATTTCGTTGTTCTCATCTTTCTTCCATATAAAGTTTAATATGCTACCACATAAGTCTTCATAAATAAACCCTTCCTTCAGCCAATCATTCAGTACATATACCAAATAGTCTCTTTGCCAATCCATTCATTTCTTCTGCATTCCATGCCCTATACCATCTGAGCCTGATACTAGAAAAACATTTACTTTCCTAAATTGTTTGTCTTTCATTTTTTTCCTGGTAAGGGGTCGCCACAGCGGAACTCCAGTCCGCTAATGATTGGCACTAGATTTTTATGAAATGCCGAGGTGCCAGCTCGACGCACAACCTTCAATGAAGGCACGCCCATTTACTCACGCATGTCTTTCGAACGCTATCCAACTGCGGGGAGGACATGCAGACTCCACACAGAAGGCACTCACAAGCCATGCCGAGAATCGAACAGGAGAACCTCTTAAACCATTTCACTAGTTGTAATTTATTTTTCAAATTTATCCCTAACTCATTCTGGATTTTTTTTTTACATTCTACACTGTCTTATTTTCCTTCTTTGTACTCATATACATATTTCCCACATTCTACAATACTTATAATGTTGCTCTTGTGTTCTTTTAACTTCCTCTTGTATATTTTTTTCATTTCCCTCATTATCATTACACTAATATCTTCCTTTTACTATTTTACCCAAATATGTAGATACTTCCTCCCTTCTCCTTTCTAAATAATACCTCTGCCTAAATGGCAATGCCTTAGTTTTTTTCTTGGTTTATTTTATATATTTCTTTTCCCCTTATCATAATACTCTTTTGTATTATTCTTTAAATTTTCTAATACATTTCTATACATTTTCCCATATTTCAGTTGCTCTTCCTTTTTTGAATTCATCCTGCCATTGAAAAAAAAAAAACATTTTTTTTTTTTTTTACTTTTTAAGTTCTATTCAACATTCAGACCAGCTTTTATGGAAGTTCTTCACAGTTATATGGTCCTTTCATAACTACAATACTTCCCGCTCTCCAGATTCACCCCATAATTTCTCATTTATTCTTATTATTCCCTTTCCTATTTTAATATACCTCCTTTCTTCCATCACCTCCATCCTTATTGCTAAATGTTCTGAAACCCCATCACAACTCTGTCACAATCTGCAACCCCCAAGCCTTCCAATTATACAAAATAATTACTTTCAGATCTAACTGCTCCCTTCTATAAGTCCATTGACTTTTGTTCCACACAGATAATTTAACACATTTTATCACTTCCTGTATTTTTTATACCTTTCCCTTTCTTTTCATATTTTGCACTTAAATCACAATTAAAGTCCCCTGCAGATATCATTTTCGTGTTAACCACCATATAGTGAAATGTTTGTTGACACTGATCCTCTCTTCCCTTGCTAGTTATTTATGCATATAATGCTGTAATTCTATAAACATGTTCTCTCCACATCACTTTCACAATTAACCTTCCCATCCTTACCAATATTACATTTAGCATTTTCACTGCTTCTTTACACAACGCAGCCATTCCAGAACAACAATCACTTCCTAAATTCCATACTATATTTCCACCCCATAATTTTTCTGTTTGCAGTATTTCTTCACTTGTCAGGAATTGTACATTCTCTAACAGAATAACATCCACATCACATTTAGCACACCATTCCAGTATCTGCATCCTCCTTGCAGTGTTAATACTATTGTTGACACTTAATGAAAGTACTCTAAAATCGCTGATATTCCTTCTTTTTAAGTTTAAAGGAAATATTTTTAAATTTTCATTCTCTTATTTGTATTCTTTCTCCAACTGAGTATTTTTCCTGGGTTTATATACAAATAATTCTTGATCCTCAGAATTAGATTTTTCACTGGGTAGAACTTCAAAATATTACTATAAATCCTTTCTCCTGACCTCTCTTCTTGCATGTTCTCTCTCTCTCCTCATTTTCCCTGAATATTTTTTTCTTCTAAGTTTCTTCACCCTAGTTCACCTTTTTCCCAGCCTTTTGCTATCCTTCCTCATGTATGTTTTCTTCCATTTCCCATTTTTTCATTATTTAATGTTTGCTCTTTACAATTCATCCAAAAATGTCCCTTTTTTACACAATCTGCATTCAGGCACACACTTTCTTGCTGTATGTCCTTTCTCCCCACCTGGGTACATTGTACCTTGCCACAATCAGTAGCCCCAACAAAAGAAACATGATTTAGGTTGGCCAACATATCTTAATGCCCCTCTATGACCAGCCACAGATATAAAACTTGACAAATATTTCACCATGTTTTTTATCACATTTCAATGCACTTTCCAACCTACACCCTTCAGTCTATAAATTTGTCTAATCTCTAACTATTGCAATATTTTTCACAATGTTGTTAACATTTTCACACAGACCCTGCATGTATTTTTAACATTATCTTCTTCCAGTTCATCAGTTCTAAAGTACAAAGTAACATTTTTTTAACATTTAAGTTACTACCAGACTGTTCCACTGTTAAATGTTCTTTTTGTTACACAGTTCCAGATATTTCATCACTTTCAAATGTTGTCACAAAAAAGTCTCTGTCCAAATATGTATACAGTATTGAATTTATTTGAGCTTTAAATCCCAGAGCAGTTACCAAATTGTCCCATGCATAATATCTGTCTAGTACAGTGTCATTTTTTTCTTATTCTCACAGCTGATGATCTCTTCTTTTTAACAGCAGTTTTACTTAGAGTTTGTTGCTGCTCTCCTTTTTTGCCTGCTGTCACTGCTACGTATATTTTAGTTACTGCATTATCTGTTGCTGCAAAACCAGATTCCTTCTCAGTTTCTTGCTCCTTTCATCTTTTACTTTCTGTCACTGCTACATACGTTTTAACTGTTGCATTCTCTGCTGCCAAATCACCTGCTTCCTTTTCCACATTATCATACTCAGAACTTCCAAAAAAGTTATCTGCCATCTCACCCTATGAAACAGCAGAACTGTCACCTGGATCATTCTGCTCAATTATTTTTAACAGAACATCATCTGCAGGCCCTCCTGACACCAGGTCTGTTATCTGCACCACTTCAACAGACTCACTTCCTTCAACATGGAGACAGCTAAATACTACTTGTTTGTAACTTCCACTACACAAGAATCTTTATTTACAATCTGAAGCTCCATATCCAACAATTTCTTCTCCAAATTCTCACTTTCCACCTCCAAACTCTCCATAGCTTTTCTCTCCTCCTCCTTGCTGCTGCTTCCCTTAGCCCTCTTGCTTGCTGCTGTAGGAGTCCTCCAGCACCATCTAGCAGCTTCCAAGAGTAGATGAATTTCTGTGATGCCATGGCCAAATTTCCCATGGTAGTATAAATACCACCTCAGGTCTCCGCTAAAAACAGGACACTATCCAAATGGAATTAACATGGTCAACAAAAAAGAGTTAAATGCCCTGTCTGTCAGGGAAGCCAACCTCTTTCTAGTTCAGTGCCATAGAACATGATAAATAACTATCCCCATTTCAATCAGCTGATGAAACCTTAACTCACATAACATTGTACTTCTCCTGCTACACTAAGAGAAAAAATACTTGTAATGTTGCCCTTCTCTGATCAGAACATAGTATCTAAACAATACAGTAAAATGTTTTATGATCTTATGTGTGTATGTATATATACACACACACACACACACACACACACACACACACACACACACACACACACACAGAGACATATATATATACATATATATACATATATATATATATATATATATATATATATATATATATATATATATATATATATATCAAGACAAAAGTACACACTGCTGCCCAAAGGTACAAACCCAGAAGATAAAATGTAGCAACATAGAAATAGCAAGGTCGGACCACCAAGGCTCTAAAATCCAATTTATTTAAAATAGAACAACAGGATAAGCGCTTTCACGTGGGTAAACCATGCTTCATCAGATCTCAAAAATACAAAACCAGCCACTCAGTTTAAATAGTAGCATACCCTGCCCATTAACAAAACTAAATAAGTGGAAATTAAAAGCAATTAGGACATTAAGACATTAAAGTGCAAGGCATCAGCATATGATCATAAAGCTGCCTACATAAATAATAATTACTTAAAAGGCCGTGCCTCTAGTGCAGGTTGTATGCTCACATAATTGTTTAATCCAGGAAAAATGTGAGCACGTAACCTATATATCCATTTTAATTCAACAGACTCCAGATGATTATTTAAATTAGTTACAGGTTGTAGCACCTTAAAACTAAAACTATGTGTATGAAACCCAGCAATATGCTTTGCCAAAGCATTCTGTAAATTCAAATTCTTGATATCATACAAGTGGTTGTAAATCCTGTCCTTAAGCCTCCTAGAAGTCTTGCCAACGTAGAAACAGTCACAGTAATGTATATATACTGCATGAAAGACTAACCCATGCTAAAGCCTTCATTGTGTAGTACGTTAAACCACATCAGTATAACATAAGTGGATTGTTTGGCTGTACTTTAGAAGCACATGCTTTAAACATAGTGGGATGACCATAAACATTAAGATGCTTGCAAAATATCCCAAACAATATCCAAGCAAAGGATAAAAAGCTTACATAGATAAACCATTCAGTAAACCGTGCAAGAAAGACTCAACTAATCTAAAACCATTACTGTGTAATATCTTAAACTTCCTGTAGGGCATGCATAATGTTGAATTGGAGAGGCTGGCAGTAATACCAGCATGGGGGCCAGTGTCAAAACACATGGCATGGTCAGGGCAGGCAATGTGGACTGTATAGTCCTTGTCAGTGACCTCAGTAACCTTTCCAAAAACTCAACCAGGCTGAATAGGCTTGGCCTTGCCTTTTACAAAGTTGAACTGGTATGGATCCAGAAATTTAAGGTAACATATAACCTTTTTACTATCAGCTATAATATGTTTAATAGCCTTACAGATAACACTAGTGAAAATTATAGGTCTGTAATTCTCAGGTCAGTAAAAGATCTGTCTTTAAGCATGGGCACCACAACAGATGTTCTCCACATCTTAGGGATATAACCAGCATAGAGACTCAGGTGGAATGGTTGATGGAGAGGTTTTGCTAGAGGGGACATAGCATATCTGGATATAACCAGTATAGAGACTCAGGTGGCATGGTTGATGGAGAGGTTTTGCTAGAGGGGACATAGGATATCTCAGCAAACAACAGAAATATTTTTTGAACCTACAGAACTGGTATTTTTCATTTTAAAAGTCCCAAAAGTACTGGGTTTGAAGTGCTTTCAGGAGGGGAAGTATGAGAGGGAATGGAGGAGGAAAGAAAAGTGGGTGGGTGGAGTAAAGTTAAAAGTGAATTTGCCCTCAAGAATGATAGCAATTTCCTCAGGTCAGAGTAGGAGGCACCATTAGCGATAAGCTCTGCACAAAATTGTTGTTTATCCCTAAGCTTCCTAATATAGCTGAAGAAGACAGTATGGTTGTCTTATGAATTAGATGCAACCCTAAATTCATAGTTGGCTTTGCATTTCCTAATGTTAAGTTTGAGAGGTTTACTTGGTGGTGCTACGGTAGTGTTGTCGCCTCACAGTAAGACGTTGTCCTGTTCGATTCTCAGCTAGAGCGTCTTCTGTGTGGAGACATGCATGAATGGGCGTATCTTCGTTGAAGGTTGTGCGTTAGGGCCGGCAACTCGGCATGTAAAAATCTACTGCCAATCATTAGCTGACCGGAGTTCTGCTGTGGCGATCCCTAACCAGGAAAAGCCGAAAGACACAACAACTTATCATTTTAAATCCCTTTTATAATGTTGAAGTGAGCATCCTTTAGGTATGACCAAGAATGTTTTCTTTATCTTATATAGTTGTCATTGTGGCATTCCTAGTATATCGAAGTAGTTTTAAAGTTGTCTCAGATAAAAGAGTTGCAAGAGAACTATACCATGTATGTGTCTCTCTCTCTGTCTGTTTTTCTGTCTCTCTCTTGGTTTAAAGCTGTGAAAAGCACACAAACAGTGCAAGGTTGTAATGCCTTCCACACATTTAGACCAACTACTACACCGACAAGGACTAAAAGTGGAGGTATCTTGATTTACATAAAAATAAATCTACCTCAAGGCTCATCAAATAGGACAAAGCACGTGAACTGCACTTTGTTCAAATCACAATAAGCAAAATCCAGTATCACTTCCTTGCAAGTTATAGGTCCCCCTCTAAGACCCAGGAAATCCATAACATGTATTTAAACTTATTGGAAAGAGTCATCATCCAACCCAATACCATATTTATGGGCAACTTTAATTACCCAACTATTAACTGGGAATCCTAAAAGATTCCAAATGTACAGGCACAGAGACTATTGGATTTTTTAAACACAAACTCTCTGGACCAGATTGTCCATACACTAACCAGGAGTGCAACCATACTGGATCTGGTCTTCAGTAATATGGGTGAGTGCTGCACACCCCCTACTGTAATGCTTTCCCTTGTAAGATCAGACCACAAAATCGTCTTCTTTGAAGTAAAAATAAAACCTGGACCCCAGTTAACACTGGAATATTCAGGAACTACTCTAAGGCTAATTTCCTGCTATTAACCGATAACCTGGCAAACTTTCAAGCCCCCATACACCCTGGGAACACTGCTGCCTATGCAGAACTGTTCACAGAAACCCTATACAAGCATGTTAATAGCTGGATAGGGCCAGCTGTACTCACCAGGAAGATGTACAGAACTAACTCAATAAACAAGCCACCCTGGTGGAATCACAAAATCAATAGGCTGTATAACAGGAGGAAGAAAATCATGGCAAAAATTAGGAGGTGCAGCATCCAGCAGGATAAAGTCACTCTCATCAAACTAAACAAACAACTCAGAGGACAAATAAAGTCTGCCAAAGCCAAATATGAGGGAAATTTGGCCTCCCAGGCCAATGACAACTACAAGGCATTCTTGAGCTATGTCCACAACCTCAGAGACAATACACAATTGTGTGCAGTGCTAACTGTAAATGGACCCACCTGTACTGAGCTAGAAGATACAGCAAATGTACTGGCCAATAAAGTCAGTTTCAACTTTCCTCCTCTCTCCCCCTCAACTTTCCCTCAGGAAATGCCATCAAATATAACTCCCCCTACTATCAGTAGGGAGCAGGTCCTTAATGCTCTCTCTAAGGCCAAGAACACTGCATCAGTGGGCCCAGACAATATCCCAGGATGCCTTCTAAATAGGATGAAACCTGACCTGCCAGGCCCTTTGGAATTGCGGTTTAACTGTATCCTCCAAACAGACTTTGTGCCTCATGGATGGAGAACTGCAAGAGTCATCCCTCTGCACAAAGGTGAGCAATCTACAGACCTTGGAATCTATAGACCCATAAGTCTCACTAGTCTTATATACAAAGCCATGTAAAGAATTGTCATGGAAATGATCAACAAATGATATATTAAACTTACAGACACTGGACCCAACTCAGTTTGGTTTTGTCAAAGGCAGGTCATACTAGGTTTATATTATAAGAACGAATGCTTAAAATGTTGAACACCACTTTGTCAACACGTTTTAAGTGGACACTCTTCTAAGTAAAAGCTCCAAAGATCTAAAATGTTAAGTTCAAAATGTCATAGTTGGCCAACACATACAAATGTAGCAGTGACGTAAAGATGTGTACATTATGAATTATGCATGTTTACCTTAATTTTAATATGATCTCGGAGTTGGTATGTATAATTAGCAGGGGGTGTGGGGGGATGCCCCCCTGCAAAAATTAGAGAAATATTAGTGTATGTGTGTTAACTGGTTTGTGTTTTGGGAAAGTGCCGTTTTGGTCAAGTGTAATTGTAGAGATTTACTGTTGGCAATTGGTATGGTCACTTAATTTACTTTACAAACAGGAAGGATTGTAGTGTATATTGAGGGTGTTAGTTACAAGCAAAATTTACTGTGTTTGTAGTTCATGTACAATGCGGCAGTGGGGGGGATCGGTGTTGGACAACTAAAATATTTCGAGTATGTGAGTTTCAACTTTGTCAGCTTTCACTTATAAGAGCATTCGTTGAATACATGTCAACAAAGAGGTGTTCGACATTTTAAGCATTTATTCTTATAATATAGACCCAGTCATACCTACTCAGTCTGGTAGACTTCTTTGAGAAAGTCACCAAAGCAATGGATGAGGGTAAAATGGTTCACACTGACTACCTTGAGCTGGCCAAGGCATTTGACACAATACCCTACTCAGGCATTGTTAGATACACCCAGTGGATATTCAACTGGCTCACAAACAGGACCCAGGAAGTTAGAATTGGGGAGTCCACTGCTACAAAGAGGCCAGTCACAAGTGGAGTCCATCAGAGATCGGTCTTTGGACCGCTCCTTTTTGGCATTTACTTCTCTGAAGTCAAGGCCAATGTCAGTGGTCTTTAGCTGACTAAATTTGCAGATGATTCCAAATTAAGAGCTGGCATTGAATTCCACACTGACGTAAATGTTCTCCAGGAAGTGCTGATACAGACAAAAACTGGGGTCACAGCATGGACTAAAAATAAATGCCAGGAAATGCATAATAATATCCTATGCGAAGTTCTCCACCCCTGGTAACTGTCATATTGAAAACACACCCCTTAGAGCTGACCCAGTAGTCAGAGACCTATGGACACACATACACAGTAATCTAGCCTTTGACCATCATGTGTCTACAGTAGTTATGAAATCATTCTATGTTGTACAAATTATAAACAAAGGTGTGGCATTTAAGTCCAAGGAAGGCATTGTTCCACTGTCTTTGGCATTCATCAGACCTACAATTGAGTACAGTGCCCTCTTTTGCATGTACTTAACCAGGCATATCTAACAATTGCAAAGTCCACAGAGGTTCCTCACTAAATGAATACAGGGTGTAAGTAAAATGTTCTATGCAGGCCCTATCCCTGTATTTTGTCTCCTACAGGCTGTTGATGAGAGATCTATGCTTGGTATACAGGGCATTGTCAGACCCCATTCTGATGGACCTCCTACATATCCACAAAACAAACACCAGAATTACCTATTCTAAGACTTAAACCTTGCCTGTGATATAAATAGGACCTGCTGGAGAAACAGACATGTATCCCAGAGACTACCCTGTCTCTGGACAGGCTCCTCATCCATGTGAAGCAGAACTCCTCCCTAACCCAATATAAGTGTAACTTGGACAATTGGATGAGAAACAGGAAATTTGTCCTTGGTTTGGCACCTATGTCTCTAATGGACACAGGCAGCCTATAAATGGTTCATCTCCAAGGCCCCTGCTTGTAAATGTTTTATCTCCCAAGCCTCTGTTTACGCTTATCAAGGGTACCAGAACTTGTCAGAGATTTGGGATGCATGGCTAGGCTTAAAAAGACCCTTGTGGTTGACAGCCTAGTAAACATCTATGAACCTATAGGGAAGCAGTTTATTTGAATGTTAGTTTGGTTGACCTTTGATTCAGCTGATTGTTTTCACCGACTCAGTTTGTTGATTGTTCACTTAGTGTGAGAAGATGTGACAATCAGGTTTACGGAGTTTTCCATTTTTTCCAGTACTGTGAGATGTTGGAGTTTGTATATATAAGTATCAGAGTGTAGGGGAACAGGGGGCTGGTACCCCCTGCAAAATGAAGAGATAAATTTTAGTAGTTTTAAATGCATATTGGATTCAATTAAATGTGGTTGTTTTTTTGAGTGTCTGCTATAGTCTAGTTCAGCAATAGACTATATGCATAGAGTGGATATAAAAAGTGTACACACCCCCTGTTAAAATGCCAGGTTTTTGTGATATAAAAAAAAAATGAAACCACAGTAAATCATTTCAAAACTTTTCCTACCTTTAATGTGCCCTATAGCCTGTATAATTCAATTGAAAAAGAAACAAATCTGTTAGGGGAAAAACATAAAAAATAAAAAATGTACAATTAGATGGTTGCGTAAGTGTGCACACCCTTAAACTAATACTTTGTTGAAGCACCTTTTGATTTAATTACAGCATTCAGTCTTCTTGGGAAGGAGTCTATCAGCATGACACATCTTGACTTGGCAACATTTGCCCACTCTTCCTTGCAAAAGCTCTCCAAGTCTGTCAGATTGCGAGGGCTTCTCTTGTGCACAGCCCTCTTCAGGTCACCCCACAGATTTTCTATTGGATTTAGGTCTGAGCTCTGGCTGGGCCAGTCAAAAACTTTAATTTTCTTCTGGTGAAGCCATGCTTTTGTTGATTTGGATGTATGCTTGCGGTCATTGCCATGTTGAAAGGTGAAATTCCTCTTCATCTTCAGCTTTCTAGCAGATGCCTAAAGGTTTTGGGCCAGATGAAACTGGTATTTGGAACTGTTCATAATTCCCTCCACCTTGACTAAAGTCCCAGTTCCAGCTGAAGAAAAGCAACCTCAAAGCATGATACTGCCCCCACCACCATGCTTCACCATTGGAATGGTGTTCTTTTGGTGATGCAAATTGTTGTTTTTGTGCCAAATGTACGTTTTGGAATTGTGGCTAAAAAGTTCAACCATGGTCTCATCAGACCATAACACACTTTCCCACATGCTTTTGGGAGACTTAATGTATTGTTTTGCAAATTTTAGCCAGCCTGGATGTTTTTTCATCTTGCAACCCTACTCCATAGCCCATACATATGGAGAATATTGTTCTGTTGTCCCATATTTCCTCCACTTTTTGATGACTGTCTTCACTGTGTTCCATGGTATATCCAATGCTGTGGAAATTACCCTTCTCCTGACTGATACCTTTCAACAATAAGATCCTTTTGATGCTTTGTAAGCTCTCTGCGAACCATGGCTTTTGCTGTAGCAGGCAACTGAGTAAATTTCAGGAAAATCCTACTAGGACAGCTGAACTTTATTTGGGGTTATTCAGAGTCTCTTTAATTAATGGCAGGTGTGTTCCCAAGAATACTGAATGCTGTAATTAAATCAAAAGGTGCTTCAACAAAGTATTAGTTTAAGGATGCGCACACTTATGCAACCAACTTATTGTACATTTTTTTATTTTTTATATTTTTTATATTTTTTCCCCTAACAGATTTGTTTGTTTTTTAATTGAATTGTACAGGTTATAGGTCACATTAAAGATGGGAAAAGTTTTGAAATGCTTTATTGTGGTCTCATTTTTTTATATCACAAAAATCTGGCATTTTAACAGGGGTGTGTACACTTTTTATATCCACTGTACGCATATATATATATATATATATATATATATATATATATATATATATATATATATATATATATATATATATATATCCCCATTAATTACAAAATCAGTACAAACCATGAACTTAGTATATCCCCAACAGCTGAAGACAAAATGAGAGCACCAACCCCTGTCTAGGGATTGAACCTTGGACCTCCTAATCACTGCCACGGGACCAACACATGCATCCAATGCTGTACAAACCATGACCTAATTATTTCACCAAAAGGTTGAACAGGAAAGGAAAACATTGTTCCCTCTCTGGGACTGAACCCAGAACCCCCCCCCCCACCCCATCACTGATACTGAACCAGCAAAACATCCCTGGACATCTAAGTACCAAATTTCCCCCAGTAATAGTTTCTTCTTTCAACTAGGAGTTGATGGTGATTTTTAAACACGTAAGCATCCAGTGCAGTAAAAAACATGAACCTAGCACCAAGAACTGAACAGGAAAGGAAAGCATGGTGAGAAACATTTGCTCAGTGTACACTTTTAAATCTCTTCCCTATACTAAACACGAGTTATTTTCTTTGTTCCATTAGAGAGACTATTTGAAAACCAGTCTTTCATATGTTTTGAGTGGTTTCTTATAAAATATTATTTTAATTTTTCATACTGGTCTTTTTACAAAGCTCTTATTTTATGAATTTCAGTAAAATAATTCCCATTGTTCTGAGATGTATCATGGAATCTTCAAAATGTAATTGACTTAGTACTAGAAAAGGGAGAAAGAGAAGTAAATTTTACAGTTCTTCTGAAAAACAGAAGAATCATTCATTTAAATGACAATGCGTATATTTTTCTATGTCTTCTGAAAGGTAAAAGAATCTTTCCTTTAATAACGTGTCTCCAATTTCTTAAACACAGATCAATGATTTTTGGATGGTCATATCTGTGTGATATTTAACTGGAATGATGTTTTAATCGTCATGTTTTATATGCAACTATATGAGATAAGATATTGCAATAATTATTCCGTTTTGATTCTTGTGACTTTAATTATTAACTGTTTTTTCCTAGCCCCAAGGAATAGTAAAAGCATTATATGACTATAAAGCAACAAGACCAGATGAACTGACATTCACTAGAGGAGCCCTTATTTACAATGTTAAAAAGGATGGTGAACACTGGTAAGACTAATATTGTTTTCTCTTGTCTAGAAATGCATCCTTAAATTGGGCAATATTTTTCTCTAGTGAGATACATCATTTCTTTAGCCTTGGTATTATATTGCACACCATTACTGTATTGTCAAACATGGGCAGCAAGCAAACTTTAAAATCAACATTTTTGTCTACATCAGAAAATGCTTTATATAAATCATTAGGTAATATGATCTAAATCAGTCTTCCTGCTTGTTCAGTATTTTGCTGTTCCTGTTTCCCTTAGAAAAGTTTATTGAAAGGGTTTCATGGCTTGTTGCTAAATATATGGAATGCTACAAGTTGTCCCTATGTGGCGGCTATCACCTGGAGTGAAAATATGTTAGATATCATCATTACTGTTTATTTTTTATTTTATTTTTTTGAGGATATAGTAGCTTGATATATCTTCCCTCCTGAAATCTGAAGAGCTCATACTCCATTTTCAGTGAATATAGATGTGGAAAGCAGGAAAAAAAGGAGGTTGCAAATGATAAAAATCCAATGAGTACTTACTATGTCATTAAGGTGATGTAAAAGTATTAAGGGAGCAGGAATGAAATACATCATTTTAAAATTGCACTACTGAAGAAGCATGGTAGATTTAAAAAGAAAATGTCTTAAGAATGCGGTCGGAATTAGGATAATGTGAAGGTAAATAGCTGTCTAATGAAAAGGAAGAATAGGTAGAAAAAAATATATGCAAAAATCTTAAAAACTAACCATATATGGGAAGACACATTTTGAACAAAGTTTAAAAAATGAAATCTAATGGATAAAACTGCACAAATGAGTTATTTTATTTCCTTAAAAATAAAAGTGGTATTCATATTATTAGTAATTAAAAGTAAATGTAAGCACTATATGTCCTAAAGTGCAATATCACTGTAACAAAAAGTCAAACAGAGAAACCCAATATGCTACTGAAGGTTGTGGATAAATAATACACTATTGCCCAAAAGTAACTCTGGTTTGTGCTCTCATCAGTATGTGTGGTCCTCTTCAAAATGGTAATTAAGTTAAAACCAGACAAATACGTGGTACAAAAATAGTCATCAAAACAATTAAAACATCTAGTAATAATCATAAATGAAACCAACAAGTACATCATCATACACACTTGTAATAGCGTCAATTAAAGAAAAATTGTCATTAATAAAATAAGGTATAAATAAATAGAGCACTGAACCAAAGAATAAGAAACAATGTATGATTATAAATAAATAGAAAATGTAAGGTGATTAAAATACACAAAGTGCAGAAACAGTACATGAAAAGTCTACTCTCTAAGATGCCATAGCCATTTTTCATGGGAACCAGTGGGCACACATATGTCAAAAGTATTAGCTATTTAAATTCTTTAACATCAAACAAGGTTACAACATCTCCATCTCTAACATCAAGTACTACATAGCCAACCACACAAAAACTGATTTTTTTTAAACCATTACAAGTCGCAAAGACAAAGTAAGCTTAAATAAAGTATTGAAAGGTAAATTAAAAATGCTGGTTACTGCCACAGCACGCTTGCTTATAAAAAAGATAAGTAAATGGATAAATAACTCAAGCAAGCGTTGACAGAGTGAGAAATAACCTTCTATGTGTAAAAGATCCAAGTAATCCGGTCTTCTGAGACAAATAATTCAGTTTATTACACAGATAAACCACGATAAGCGCTTTCACTAACTAGTAGCTTCTTCAGATCACAAAACGTTTTGTGATCTGAAGAAGCTACTAGTTAGTGAAAGCGCTTATCGTGGTTTATCTGTGTAATAAACTGAATTATTTGTCTCAGAAGACCGGATTACTTGGATCTTTTACACATAGAAGGTTATTTCTCACTCTGTCAACGCTTGCTTGAGTTATTTATCCATTTACTTAAATAAAGTATTGTTCAAATGTTTTCTCTTAACAACACAGTAATGCCCATGTACTTGACTAGACTGTGCCTTACATAGAAGGAGTTATAAAGTGTACAACTAGCAATGCAAAATGGCATTTTGGAGGTACATTTATCAAGTCTTGGTGCTGTGAAAGGTCTGTAAAACCAGCCTGTAATAGGGTATGCTACTGCTCAAAACAAACATTGGAAAACATTCCATAATAAGTACCCCAAGCTTGTTTGATCTGTGGTATTTTTCATCTGTTTCTACATTATCATATTTAAATCTGTCTCCTTAATATTTGCATTTCTGTTATTAATAAATATAGCACCATTACCCACAATGATCTGTCAATTCATAATGACTTAAAAATGGGCCAGATTTTGGAAGAGATATAATTGGTTAGTGATGAAGCTAGCATATGTCTGTTGGTTATTGCTAAACAGTTTTGCACCACACCACTGTCTACCATGATATTACCATTAGTGATCAAAGGAGTGTAAACATTACTGAGAGCTTTCTTACCAACACTTTCCTTCAAAGTGGCAGTATGCTGTAGAAGTAATTATTTGTTAAAAGAATTGAAGCATTAATGAACAGTCTAGACTGACGTACATAACACTTGTAGTTAAACTAAACAGTTTAAAATTACTGGCATTTATAAAAAAACTGATGACCATTTCAACAAATTAGAATTACATATTCATCAGACAGAACACAAGAGATATATCTTTAGTGCTTCCACCTACATTTAAGAATGTGTAGATAGAATACAGCTGCTTAATAGTATGGCCCTTACTCACCAGGCTGAGTAAGGAGAAAGTTGTGGTCAGTTGCTTATGAGGGGCAAGGATCTGCCACATTACGCATGCACTCAGGTCATTGGACCACAATGACCAATATGACATAGTCATAGTCCATGTGGATGTAAATGACCTGATATGTACCTCCCTAGACTATATGAACAGAGACATCATAGAGCTCTCGGAATGTGTGTCTCAGGCTGGTATGAGCCTAGCATTGAGCAGCATTTTACCTTCTCCAAGGATGATGCCACAGTGCAAACTAAAGATGATTGACTTTAATAATTGGCTTCATTTCTGGTGTCATTCTAAGGGGGTGCAATATTTGTCGGCATGGAAGGAGATGGTCAACAGACCACGCTGCTTTGCCAGGGATGGTCTGCACCTCTCCCCTGTAGTCTTTTGAATATTAACTAAAACATTGTCTTCCCCCATAGTGCCTTTTTTAAGCAATGCCAAACTGAAAGTACTTCTAACATAGCAAATCAAAACCAAGAAAATCAAAAGGTGTTACTGCTCAATGCTAGAAGTCTAAACAAAAAACTCCACTCCCTGGAAGCTCTCTTTACACTAGAGAATGCTGATGTCTGTGCAGTCTCTGATACATGGTTTAAAGATGCAGACAGCACACCAACAGTGCAGGGTTTTAATGCCTTCCATGCATTTAGACCAGCTACTTCACAGACAGGGACTAAAGGTGGAGGTGTCTCTGTTTACATTAAAAGTAAATATAATTCAAGGCTGGTCAAATAAGACAATGCACTTGAGCTGCTCAATGCTCAAATCACCAGAGGGAAAACCCAATACTCCTTCCTTGCAAGATATAGGTCCTCCTCTATCAGCCAGGAAACTCATACCATGTATTTAAACTTATTCGAAACACTAACCATCCAACCCAATACAATATTCATGGATGACTTTAATTACCACACTATTAACTGGGAATCCTATATGACATCAAATGTACATGCACAGAGATTCCTGGATTTTGTAAACACAAACCCCTTGGACCAAATAGCTAATACACCAACCAGGGGTGCAGTCATACTGGATCCGGTCCTCACTAATATGGGTGAGTGCTGCACACCCCCTACTGTAATGCCTTTCCTGAAAAGGTCAGACCACAAAATGGTCTCCTTTGAAGTAAAATTAAAACCTTGACCCCCCCCTCCCAGCTCAACCTATTGTAAGGCTAACCTCCTGCTATTAAGTGAGAACCTGGCAAAATTTCAAGCCCCTATAAACCATGAGAACACTTTTACCTATGCAGAACTGTGCACAGAAAACTTGTACAAGCATGTTAATAGCTGTACCCACCAGGAAGAAGTACAGAACTAACTCAAAAATCAAGCCACCCTGGTGGAATCACAAAATCAGTCAGCTGTATAACAGGAGGATGAAAGTCATGGCAAAAATTAGGAGGTGCAGCACCTAGAAGGATAAAAGTACTCTCATCAACAACTCAGAGAACAAAAAAAGTCTACCAAAGCCAAATTTGAGGTAAGTTTGGCCTCCCAGGCCAAGGACAGCCACAAAGCATTCTTTAGCTATGCCCGCAACCTCAAAGGTAATACACAATTATGTGCAGAGCTCATTGTAAATGGAGCCACCTGTACTGAGCCAGAAGATAAAGCAAACTTCCTGGCTGATAAATTCAGCTCCAACTTTACTCCTCTCTCCCCCTCAACCGTCCCTCAGGAAATATCATCAAATATAACTCCCCCTACTATCACTAGGGAACAGGTCTTTAATGCTCTCTCTAAGACCAAGAACACTGCATCAAAGGGCCCAGACAATATCCTAGGATACCTACTAAATAGCAAGAAACATGACCTATCAGGGCCTCTGGAGTTACTGTTTAACTGCAGCCTCCAAGCAGGCTTCATGCCTCATGAATGGAGAAAGGCAACAGTCATCCCTCTGCACAAAGGTGGGCCATCTACAGACCCTGGAAACTACAGACCCATAAGTCTCACTAGTCTTACATGTAAAGCCATGGAAAGAATTATCATGGAGATGATCAATAGAGATATAGTAAACCTCCAGACACTGGACCCAACCCAGCTTGGTTTCGTCAAGGGCAGATCATGCCTACTCAACCTGGTGGACTTCTTTAAGAAGGTCACCAAAGCAATGGATGAAGGCAAAATCGTTCACACTGCCTACCTTGACCTGGCCAAGGCATTTGACACAATACCCCACTCTGGCATAGTTGACAAACTCAGGAGGTTAGGTACCTCCCTGTATGTCACCTGTTGGATAGCCAACTGGCTCACAGTCAGCACCCAGGAAGTTAGAATTGGGGAGTTCATCTCTACAAAGAGGCCAGTCACAGTGGAGTCCCTCAGGGATCAGTCCTTGGACTGCTCCTTTTTGGCATTTACTTTTCAGAAGTCAAGGCCAATGTCAGTGGTCTCTGGCTGACTAAATTTGCAGATGATTACAAATTATGCGCTGTCATTGAATCTCACACAAATGTTGTCCAGGAGGGGCTGACACAGACAAATAACTTGTGACAGAGCCATGGACTAAAACTAAATGCCAAAAAATGCATAATAGTATCCTTTGGGAAGTCATCCATCCCTGGTAACTATCATATTGACAACACACCCCTTAGAGTTGACCCAGTAGTCAGGGACTTAGGAACACATATAGATAGTGATTTAGCCTTTGATCATCACGTGTCTACAGTGGTCTGTAGTGTGTAAGCAATATGTCCTTTGCAGACTGCCTCTAGGCCCTCTCCCTGTTTTCTGTCTCCTACAGACTTTTGAGGGGAGATATATGCCTGGCATACAGGGCATTGTCAGACCCCACTCTGATGGACCTCCTACATATCCACACAACAAGCAGCACCAGAATTACCAATTCTAAAGACTTGAACCTTGCCTGTGATATAAATGGGACCTGCTGGAGAGATGGGTATGTACCCAGAGACTACACTGTCTATGTAACAGGCTCCTCATTCATGTGAAGCAGAGTTCCTCCCTAACCCAATTCAAGTGCAACTTGGACAATTGGATGGGAAACCAAAAATTCATCCCTGGTTTGGCATCTATGTTTCTAATGAAAACAGGTAACTTGTAAATGGTTCATCTCCCAGGCCCATACTTACACTTATCAAGGGTATCAGAACTTGTCAGGGAGTTAGGATGCATGGCTAAGCTTAAAAAGGCCCTTGTGGTCTTTAGCCTAGTAAACACCTATGAATCTATAAGACATGTGGCAATGACGAACACAGATTTGCAGAGGCCAAATCAATGAGATTTTTTAGATGGAGAACAACAACACAGTCATGCCGCTGCAGTTTTCCACATAGCTCCTGATCACAGATGTATGTAATGATTTACATATGCCGATCCATAAGAGGAAGAGAATCCAAGCATACCTGCTGCCTGACATTATCACCTCCTGCCCTCACTGTCATATTACATGCTGCCTGAACCATAGCCTTCTTTGATACATGCATACATAAGTCAGCAGAGGTACCTGCCATCATATTTGCATTTATCTCACAGTGCTGGTAATGTATAAGCACAGTGTGGTCCTTCAGTCCCTGTACTTTTACATATTTCTGAAGCGTGGGGTCCAGACCATGCAAGTAACTCCCCAGTGAGTGTATGAAAGTGACAGCATGTCTTCCACAACATATAGACAGCTTCCCACAACATCCTCAATATCTTCTGCCATTGCATTGTTTTTCTGCACATATAGATCACCATCCATGATTAACAATGCATAACCTCTCTGACTTGAAACACAGTTTTACACTGCATCTCTGCTATCAGGTGTGGTAGTCCTACGAACATTGTGATCCTCATTGGATGCCATATCACCTTTAGCCAGGAACACTTTTAAATACAACACATCACCACATAGTTCAGCCAGCCAATCTTGACTCACGTTCACTAGGCATTGAACATAAGTAATGGGAGATGAGTTCAGTGGTGAAAAATGAAGATGCTATCTTCGCACTGCATCAGTGCACTGCATATGCAAATTTCTCTGTGCTATATGCTGTATGGTGACTTAGGTAGGGAATAATTTTTTTGCTGTTGTGTCGCACACAAGGATTACTTTTTGCTGTGTTTTAGCGTTAGTAAAACTGTATCATCCATCTTGAGGCAGAAGGTGTTTCCTGGACATTCTGAGTTGGGAAGTACTCCAGAAGAACTTAAGGTGTAGTCATTTACGGGTCAGATGGCTCAGGAATTAGGCCTCCTACAGCTATGTCAAAAACCTTAAAGGTAACACACAGCAGTGTTCTGAACTAATGGCAAATGGTACCACCTTCACAAAGCAGAGTAACAGTGATTCTTCTGGCTGAGAAATTCAGCTCTAACTTGCTTGCAATATAAACAGGACATGCTGGAGAGACAAATGTGTCTTTCAAAGGATCCCCACACTCTGGAATAGGCTATCCATCCATGGAAAGCAGAGTCCATCTCAAACCCTTTTCAAATGAAACCTTGACCATTCGATGAAAAATCAAAAATTCACATCTGGTTTGGCCCCCATGTCACTGAGAGAGAGGCAGACAGTAAATATTCCCTAAATAATATACCCCCACACTAAACCTTTAGCAACCTCCTAACTAACATACCCCTACAAATTGTTGATCATGTTACATGGGGACATAATTGGGCTGGGTTGCACAGCTAGGCTTTTAAAGGCCCTGGTGGTTGTTAGCCTAGTTTGTACCTGTGAATCTATGAACATATTCCATCAACGGGCCATTACACTTATGTGCAAACTATGTGTCTCCATTTAAATGACCTGTATTTGCATGTATCACGATTGTTAAACTTGTTAAACATGCCACTGCAACATACTTACCATTGCCATTCTTGCATCACATCAAATTCAATTTTTCATTGGTTACTACTGTAAACATATAGTCCTGTCGGTATATGAGCATGCATGTGAATCCATGACTATACAGGAGTGTAGGGAACTATGTCAATCATACTTTACTTTATGATATTAAAATATATATCACTGCTATCATCATCACAGTTCTATACAGCTACAGTGATTACAGTTACTAGCCTGTGTGGTTACAAATTGCCATCAACCATGTATAAAAGTGTCTGTACATACACATTAAAACAATGTTCCCTGGCCAGTTTTTTAAATTTACTGTTATAAACTGTATTAATGCTGACATGACCTGTATGTTTGTCTTGCATTTTCCATTCATGCCTATCACTGCCAGTGAAAAGCACTGATGTCAGCTAATGCTATGATTGCTCTCCTGTTTTGTACTCTATGAACAGCATTTGGCATATTTTGCACATTGCATTCTCAGGACCTGTATGGTGAAACACCAGTATCATTAAATTATTTAACAGGAAACATAAATGACTTAATACTTATAAGAAGTCTCATGCTACATGCATTAACAGCACATTTAAGAAAACTAGTAAAGGGGAATGGTTAGGAAGCTGAAAGTTAAATATGGACTTAAAATAGCCAAATAAACCAAAAAAAAAAATAACTACAAATCTTTCTTTAACTATGTCAGGAAGTTATGAACTAACATTACACAGAAATAGTTCACAGTAGTACTGCCCACTCTGATTAAAAGGAAGTAACAAATATAGCTTACAAATTTAGTGCAAATTTTACTCTGTCCATAGTTTTCTTTATTTTATAGGTATCTCAGTCAGAGCCACTGCATTTAGTTACTATGAAAGTACCATTAGCCCTGTCAGAATCTAATACCACATCATCCATGGGCCCTGATAAATTACCAGGTTGCCTGATTATGAAAGCCAGATGTGGGCTGCAACCTGTTTAATCTAAATCTCTCCACTGGTTACATTCCTGAAACCTGGAAAATAGTCATTATAATGTCATTGCACAAGTGTAGCCCAACAACAGACCCCAGCAACTATAGTTCCATTAGTCACATAGCCTCATATATAAAGCTATGGAACATATTATCTCAAGCCTCATTAAGCTGGACGTTGAAAATCTGTTAACCCCGGACTTGCATCAATTTAGCTTTGACAAAGGAATGCCCTACCTCTTTAACCTCTTTTATTTGACCAACGCTGTGAATAGTTTTTAAAGTATGTGCAGCATATCTGGACATGGCCAAGGCCTTTATAGATTCATAGATTCGTGCCTTTGGCACTATTCCTCATGTATCAATTATTGAGAAAGCTGTAGATCTGAATATAAATCCCTATGTTGTACAGTAAATAGCTAACTGGTTGTCTTAACAGAACCCATGTGATTAGAATTGCAGGTGCCTGTTTTGAAAACAAAAAAGTTACCAATGAAGTACCATATGGCCCAGTGTTGAGCCCTCTCCTGTTGGACATCTATTTCTGAGATCTTCAGGTCAACACTCCTAGCCTACAGTTATCTAAGTCTGCAGAAGACTGTAAATTGTGAGCTGTCATTCAATCTTCCACTGACTCACTGTTACAACATGTGTCAGACCATGTTAACAATTGGTGTAAGGACAATGTTTTCAAACCAATTATGTAAAACAGTTGACAGTCACATGCTGTATACTTGGAAGGTTGAACCTCACATTCTGACAAACAGAATGGCAAATACAGACATTATCAACTGTTGCAACTTGTACCTCTGCACCCATTTTAGCACTTGATCCTGGGTCTAGAGCAGTAGGGAGTTTTGGCATTTGAAATAGGTTTTGGGCTTGCCATTATTTGACAAGTCAACATTCAGGAAAAGGTTTTGATGAATGCTCAACTCGACCTGAGAATCAAGCATTTAATAGTAAACCATGCAAAAGATGCAGCATAGTTAATATTGGTACATAAAACATGTTTCCCTAATCTGTAGGTGATTTCCCTAATGTATACGTGACACACCCCTCCAAACAGACACTGTCATTGTAGACCTAGGCACTCTTGTTGATAATTCCTTATCTTTAGACCATCATGTCACCACAGTGTTGAGGAAAGCCTTCTTTGTCATCTAAGTTCCAAAGAAGTCCTAATTCCCCTTTACTCATATCTCATCAGACCTATTATTGAATATAATGCCCCTTTGGGTATGTATTTGTCTAAACATGTAACTCAGCTTGACACATCTCAGAGGTTCCTAACTAAAAAGATCAGTGTGGCCTCAAAAATCTTAGTTATCAGAACAGACTAGCAGTCCCCTATTTATACTCAATTTCTTATAGACTCCCCCAAGGGAAACTGTTTCATTCTGAGCCAAGAAAGATCCAACCCTAATTGATGTTCTATTCCTTCACAGGACAAATGGACAAATATCAGGTTAAAATAACTAACTCTTCATCAACAATATGCAAGACAATTTGACATGAAAAATTCAAAACATAGCGTATCCTCCATGTCTGGAACAAACCTTTGCTATGTCAACCTTCCCACCTTCAAAGTAAATGTAGATAATTGGGCTGAAAGACTCAAATTCTTCCAAGCTCTGTTTTGTACTGCTTCATAGAGGTTGGAAGGAACTTTTGCATATGGGTTATTGGCTTAGCTTGTAATGGTTGGTCTGCAGACTGATTATCTAATATTTACCTATGAACCTATAATACTTGCATTTAATAACTTTGTTGACCAGTTGTGGCATAAGAGCCATTCTTGCAATGTTCAGCTGTGACTGAGGCAGTGTGTGTGTGTGTGTGTGTGTGTGTGTGTGTGTGTGTGTGTGTGTGTGTGTGTGTGTGTGTGTGTGTGTGTGTGTGTGTGTGTGTCTGTGTGTGTGTGCATTGTTGAAGAACTAGGGGTCTAGTCAGTGCAAAAACATATTAATCTTGTTACAATAAATTGGATTCTGTAAAGCTCGTGGAAGCCATCTGTGGACAGAGCAGCATGCCGAAGTAAGACCTCAATACACCTGCTGCAGACACAATTTCAGAAAACATGCTTAAGGCACACAGACTATTTTGCTATGCAGCATAGGATATTTATGGATTCTGCACATGCCCGTATGATTCCACCCAGTGCAACTTAAATGCAACAAACTGCTACTCTGTTTCTGGAATCTTCGGCATATGCTTTATGGACCTCAAGGAGCAACAGCTACTATTACATATTCTGCCAGATTCCATAACAATATCCAAAAAAAAAAAAATGCAACTGGCTGCATGATACAAACCATAAATGAAGATGTGGTTGTGCGCCCCAGAAGGCACTAGCTAATGTCAGTGCAAGGCTGCAACTGTGCAACTAAACAAATTGTCAGTGCAGCAAATAATTGACAGGTACCAACTAGACATTCAATCAGTGCAGGCTGTCTGCAACGAGCGTACCACACACAGGTCTGTGTGTACCCTGTGAGGAAACCCTATCCCCCTTGAAACCAAAGTATGTCTCAGCATGGGTGAACTTGCATCCAGGACATTCAAGAGACAGATGTGAAGAATTTCTGCACAGATGGACTATTTCCTGAAGCTGTTATACTGACCTGGAATTTATTTTGTTTACCTTGTCAGCTAGGAGGAAGCAAGTTTTTTGTTGTCCAATGTAAATAAACTTGAGAAAGCTGTTTAAAGAAAATTATGTCATTTTTAATAACTGTTGAATACATGTATGACTTGCAACAGTTGAGTTATGAGATAGCCTTCAAATCTTCCAAAAAAACATTGAATTGGATTTATAAGCTAATCAGAAAATGATTGACTGAGTATATTACACATATATATGATTGTCTCTTTTTATTTTGTCTTAGTTTATCAGGTTGCAATTACATCACAAATGATTAATTGAACATGACTAAGCAAAACTCCTTTCCAAACACTAAGTGGGACCTGCATGTGGATAAGACACATCTTTCCTATGCTATGACTTGACGAACTGGGTTCACCAAATTGGGTGTCAGTTAATAATTTGTATGTCAATGAAACCCATCATAAGGTAACGCAATGAAATCACAAGTACCTATATAGGTTTCTGTGACTTACATCACTGAATTATGGGATAGGTGTGTGTGTGTGTGTGTGTGTGTGTGTGTGTGTGTGTGTGTGTGTGTGTGTGTGTGTGTGTGTGTGTACATATATATGGATTTACCTCATTTTGTCAAAATCACATATTATGGAATCTCACTTTGTAGACACAAAAAAATATATACCCCCCCCCCCCACAACACCCAACTAAATATACCAACTCCAAGATCGCACTACAGTTGGGAAAAGGGCAAAGTTCACCATCTCACACAACAGGTTACTTGGACCTTTGTGACAGTTAAAGGACAGCATGTAAGTTCTCTGTAGAGATATACTAAAAGGTTTGTAACAAAAACTCTACATGACAAAATTCCTTTACCAAAACACTGCTGTCATTTTCTGAAACCAAAGTTGATGGAATGTAAAGTTTTTAAAAGTGAAACTCTATGAAAAGAGAGTAAAGCAAGAAAAAAGTGTTGAGTCTAAAAGTTTAAACCCTTTGACAGGATAAGGGGTTCATTGATGATAAAACCAGAAAAACGTTTTGCTTTTAAAAGGTTAAATCCTATGACAGGACATAAGCAGATTATTGCTGAGTGCAATATAGTAACCAAGATAAAACAAGTGGAATTGAGATCATTGAATGTAATATTGCTTAGGTTATATAATATATAGCAATATGTGTGAAGTATGTTTGTTAATGTTTGTTAATACAGTTTGATTATTATTATATAAATTTATATTTGCCTATGTCAAAAGTGATAATTCAATAAAGTTGTTTAAAAAAAGAATAGATAGTTGAATTTAAAATGGTAAACCATCTGAAAGGAGAAAGGGTTAACTGCTGAGTAAATAAGAAAGCAGTATTCATTCTAAAAGGTTAAACATTCTAATGGCAAAGAGAGGCTCATTGCTATGTGAGGCAAGAATGAAGTGTTGTTTTTGAAAATAAACCCTCAGAAACTGAAAAGGAGATTTGGTGCTATAAAGAGCAAGAAGGAAAAAAAATGTGTACAAGCTTGGTACACTGGTTGTGAGTTGGCCGAGTTAACCAGAGAAAGTAGTAGGGATGGCCAACTAATCTGATGTAATGGAATGGGAGTGCTTTGCACCAGACTGTCTGATAGAAAGGAACAAATGTATGGTTTGCGATCCAGTGTTGCAAGTGTACAAAGTGAAACCTTAATTGGAAATGAAGAGTCTGGCTCTGGTTCTAAGCAAAGTGGAACAAACGGTGCTGAAGTACAGAATCGGACTATTGTCAAGAAGCAAGAATTTGTATAAAAAGCACTGGAGCTTTTTATAGGAAAAATACTGGTGCAACAAGGGGTGAACCAAAAGAACGAAAATAAAAGGCTTACCACACTATGCTATAAACCATTGGAAAAGAAGTCAGAGAATTAACTGAGAGTGTAGAATATTAAAATAGTGGGCACTGTCTTCAAGTACAAGGAACTCAGATATGGTGGAGCATATGACTTCTGTGCATGAAAATAAATTACAGACAGACTTACAAGGTTGTTGGCTGACCTTGACCAAAAAAAGCATGCCAATTATAAGCAGAAAATGAGATGGCTGATTTGTCCAATTTCTCTCTGAACTTTCTATAAAAGCGGGAATAGTGAAACATCAAATTAAGCCTCACAGTGCTAAGTCAAGAGACATCACAAATCAAAAAGAAAAACGTGATTCACTATTGCAGCGTGAAAGCCAAAAGAAAAGGCTATCTCAAACCCAAAACAGAAAATATATGCCTATGGTGTAAAAGTAAAATATGACATGTGCTATAAAAGATTAATAGTTCCCTGTTTTCCCTAAAATGAAACATCAGAACATGTAAGCTCAGAATTACTTACCAAAAGCATGACTTCAAGAGGCCAGAAATAGAATTAAGAATTGTTTACAGACTCATACGGACTGCAGTGAAGTAGACCAGTCTTTTAAAAACATGAATGAAAGTAAATAGTTTACATTGATTAGTGGGTTATTCAAAGAGAATTGTGCAAAGAAATAGGGTAGAACACCAGTAGCTTAACTGCACTTAATAAATGTGTCCCAGAACTGAAACGAAAATCCAAAAACTTTGTAAATGTGCTGCAGGGTAAAGAGAGAATGTTAAGTGGCAAAATTAATTTACAGCATGTTGTTAAGAGTAATACAAACAAAGGAAAGTCTCTCTGTAGATGAAAGCTCAGTAGCTGGACCAATGACTAATACACAACTCCTGGAAAGAGATAAGAGCTTCAAGCAGCCTGAGTTCAATAAAGAAATGGCCAAACATACAGCCACTAAGTGGAAGAATCTGTAAAGTGGAATGACAGACCTTAAGCCCAATTAAGCAGAACTGAAAAGACTGATGTGGTTAATCAGAAATACAGTGAACTGGAGAGAGAAAAATTTAAATTCAGCTGGCCAGGTGCATACCTAATAGGGATGCATTAGTTGGTAGTACTGTATATGTATGGTAACTGTGTACCTCTATCCCCACATAATTAGAGCAAGGATACCTGAGTAAGGCTCTGGACTCAGCCTGTAAGGAACTTAGAGAACAGCAGAATTTGTTTACTAAGACACATGAAGAAATATAAAATACATACCAGTGAATCAGCTTGAACAGACAGTGGGAGAACTTCAATCAGAGCATGAGACAAAATTGTAAAATACCAAAGAGAAACTGAATCTCAGAAAAATGAATGCACAAAGACAAAGTTCACCCTAGTACCAAGAGGAAAGCAAAGTGCCTTATGAATACCAACTTAACTGGTAAACCTAAGGAGAAACTTCAGGTGACAGATAATTTGCATAGCATTAGGCAATCACAGTGCTATACCTACTTCCATCTGGGACATGCTGCCAAATATTGCCACAGCTGGTGGAAAACTAGCCATTGGCCAAAGAATTTGTGGCCAAACTCACCTTATTAAACAGAAAGAAGATGTACTGGGGAGAGAGGCACACATGTAGTGACCTGTCCAACATGGAGACATCAGCTTTACTGGTAAGGGCATGTAGTGAGTAAAATCAACTATTGAAGGCTTTTCCATACAGCTTTCTGACCAAAAAAAATGACTATGAACTGTTAGACCTTTTGATTTGTTTTTTTGAGTTAACTTGACTTATATAGCATGACTCTAAAACCAGGTACACCCAAACAACAAGCCACCCTGACGGACTGCAAGTATAAATAAGTTGTATAACAAAAGAAAGAAACTGATATCTAAGAACAAAAGGAAACTTACTCAACAGAGGAAGAATTACCCTCCACGCCTTGAACAAGTCAGATATCTTAATATAACTCCTCTAAAGCTAGTTACAAGACTAAATTAGCATTCATAGCTAAAGACAATGATAAAGCATTCTTTAGCTACATCTGAAACCTAAAAGGGAATGCCCAGCTATGTGCTGAACTTATAGTGGACGGTACCACACACTGAACCTGAGGAAATTACCAACCTGCTAGCTGACAGTTTTGGCAATAATTTCACGCCCCTAACCCCACCAGCCATACCTCAAAGCATTCCTGACACCAGTCCTCTGCCAAGTATCTCCAAAGAACAGGTCATTCAAGCACTCTCCAGGGTCAAAAACACAGCTTTATGGGACCAGATAACATCCCAGGCTGTTTACTAAACAATCTAAAACAAGATCTAGCTGAACCACTTGGCATTGTCTTTAACCATAGCCTGAGCACTGGCTTTATTCCTGCTGAGTTGATAATAGCAACAGTGATCCCCTTGCACAAAGGGGGCCATCAACCGACCCAGGAAAATATTGACCCATAAGCCTAACCAGCCTTATCTGAAAGGTCATGGAAAGAATCATCATGGACCTTAAAAAACAAGGACACAGGCAACCTTCACACTCTTGACCCGACCCAGTTTGGTTTTGTAAAGGGTGGCTCTTGCTCATTAAACCTGGTGGATTTCTTTGAGAATGACACCAAAGCTATGAACCTATGAACCCTGGATGAGGACAAAGCAGTACATATTGCCTATTTTCATTTAGCCAAGGCTTTTGACACAATCACCCACTCTGGGATCATTGAGAAACTATCCCAGCTGGGGATTAACCCATACATCACTAGATGAGTAGCCAAATGGCTCACCGACAGAATGCAAACTGTCAAAGTTGGGGAGTCCTCCTCCACCAGTAGACCAGTTACCAGTGGGGTACCACACGAATCTGTGCTGGGCCCTCTACTGTTTGGAATCTATTTCTCTGAGGTCCAGGCAAAAGTAGATGGCCTGTGGCTCACAAAGTTTGCAGATGACTGCAAACTGGGCGTAATAGAGTTCCCCAGTAATGTAGACAAGTTACAGAAGGGGCTGAAAAAGATAAATGATTGGTGCCAAAGTCACAGACTAAAACTAAACACAAAAAGAATGCCTCATTATCCCTTTGGAAAAGAAGTAGCCCTGCTAATTATGATATAGATAGCACCCCTCTAAGCTCAAACCCAGTGGTGCGAGACTTGGGAATACAGGTTGATAGCAATCTAAACATTGATCACCATGTGTCCATAATGGTAGGGAAAGCCTTCTACACTATGCATCTCAGAAATAAGGACATCACATCCAAGACTAAGGCAGTTATACCTCCTCAGTTTCAACCCTATTGGACCACTGATTGAGTACAATGCTCCTTCCTGTATATATCTCACCAGACACCTCCAGCAACCGGAGAGACCACAGAGGTTCCTAAACAAGAGAATCCAAGGCCTCCAAAACATGACTTACATGAAAAGACTGAAAGCCCTGTCACTGTACTTTCTATCATGCAGGCTGCTGAGAAGCAACCTGTGCCTGGCCGACAGAGCAGTCTCTAACTCTGCCCTAATGGAAATGTTGCACATCCGCAAATCAAATGGGACAAGAATCACTGGCTTTAGGGATCTCAGCCTAGCCCAGTGATGGTGAACCTATGACATGTGTGTCAAAGGTGGCACACCCCACAACATTTTGGATGACATGCCAGTGATCACCATCACCTGAGTTATCAAAGACACTGCTGTTGCATTCATTGCCGACGTGAAGTGCACTGAATTATTTTGTGCCAGAAGTTTTAGACACACTAAATCCAAAAGGTTCTCAATCACTAGCCTGGCCTGTGGCATTAACAAAACATGTTGGAGTGACAGATATATCTCTGAGAGATTGAAAGTACTCTGGAATAAGCTCCTACTTCAAGTGAACCAGGGCTCCTTAATGACCCTATTTAAGCGCAACATTGACAGTTGGATGGGTAACTGCAAATTCACCCTGGGGGCGGCACCTATGTCCCTCATTGAAAAGGGCAGTCAGTCCTGATCATAGAATCACTCTGCTAACAATGACCATCTAACTATGGTCAATTAGGGTACATGGGTTTTTACACAGCTAGGCTTGGAAAGGTCCTAAGGCTATTAGCTTAGTAATCTCTTATGGACCTATTTAGACTTAGTTTCCATTTTCAAATGGATAATTCACATAAATGAAGTCTGTTTTAAATATAAAGCAGAGTCTGTATTGGTTGCATATATTAGAACTTGCTAAGAGACCTTCAGAAGGCTGTCAAGTGGATTTTGCTCAATTCTTGTAGAACTAGCAATTTTCTCTAATCTGGGGGGGCAAGCAGTCATTAAAACTGTTTTACAGGTCCCCGATGTATGCTCTTTTTAGGATAGTCTATGTGGACATAAAGCCGGGCACTGCACTTTATCTGGATTTTAAAACTCTTCAGTTTTAATTTATTTCGCTATATAGGTTCATAGGTTTATAGGTAGGTACTAGGCTATCAGCCCAAGGGCCTACGTATGCCTCGCTAACAGGGTTCCCTGGCTTACGCCACCCAAGAAAGTTATTTTCCTGTGCCACTGTCGAGCAGAGACACAGAAGTGATCCCCGGGGTGTATTTCCTATTTCCCATCCACTCATCAAGATTTTTCTTGAAGAGTGCTAATGAAGAACTTTGCTTGACATAGATGGGTAGCCTGTTCCAGAGTATGGGAAGTTTCTGGGACAGGAATCTATCCCTCCAGCATGTCCTGTTTATTGTGGTGACAAGGTTTAGGTCCCTAGAGCATGTAGCTCGGAGGGATTGGGATTTCTTTAGGTGTAACATGTCTAACAGCCCTGGGTTTGACATAGCTTTATATGTTAGGCAGAGATCACCTCGGAGTAGGCAATATGCTATGGAGTAAAGCTGGAGTTTGTTGAAACGATCAGTGTAGGGCATCTGTTTGAGGCCAGTAATCCTCTTTGTGAGGTACTTCTGTGGCATTTCCAGCTGCTGCAGAGGTCTTGTGAGGTACATTCCAAAAGGGGCATTGTACTCTATAATGCATCTAATAAATGTCGAGTAGAGGGGAACAATGACCTCTTTTTTTCCTGGATGAGAACCCTTTTATGATGAGGTGTGCAACGTAGAAGGACTTCTTGATTACTGTGTCGATGTGACTATCAAAGGACAGACTACTGTCCACCTGGGTCCCAAGGTCTCTTATCACACATTTGGTGTTAAGTAGACTGCTGTCTTATGTAGTAGTTCATGGGTACAGAGTTTTTACCAAGGGGGATGACAATGCACTTTTTGGCATTGAGCTTGAGGCCATGGCTCTGACACCAGACATCTGTCTCAGCGAGGTCCTTCTGTAGGATTTCTACATTATTTGGGGACTCGACTATGGTTCCTAGTTTGCAGATATCTGCAAACTTTGTTAGCCAGAGGCCTTCTGTGTTAGCCTGTACTTCAGAGAAATAGATACCAAACAGGAGAGGTCCCAGGACTGAACCCTGTGGTACTCCACTTGTCAATGGTTTGAGGTCAGATTTGGAGTGTGCAACTTTTACAGTGTGGGTTCTGTCAGTGAGCCAGTTGGCAACCCATCTTGTGACGTAGGGATTTATACCTAGTTTAGTGAGTTTAGCTATAATTCCAGAATGGGGGATGGTGTTGAAAGCCTTGGCAAGGTGAAGATAGGCTGTGTGAACCACCTCACTCTCATCTACGGCTTTGGTGATTGCCTCAAAGAAGATGAACAGGTTCAGGAGGTATGATCTGCCTTTCACAAACCCGAACTGGGTGGGATCCAGAGTTTGGAGGATACCAAATGTCTTTGTTTATGAGTTCCATGATGATATGTTCCATGGCCTTGCAGACCAGGCTCGTCAGGCTAATAGGTCGATAGTTCCTGGGATCAGTGGTGGCTCCCCCTTTGTGCAATGGGATAACTGTTGCTGTATGCCATTCATTGGGAACAAAGCCTGATGTGATGCTATGACTGAATATGGTGCTTAGTTGGGGAGCCAGTTCATTCTGAAGTTCATGTAAAATGCAGCCTGGGATGTTGTCCAGTCCCATGGATGCTGTGTTTTTGGCTTTAGAGAGTGCAGCTTTTACCTGCGTAGTTGTGATTATAGGGACTCTGCATTCTTCTGGTATAGAGATGGGCCCTTTAGGGGGTGAGGGTGGGTAAAGTTAGCACTGAACCTATCTGCCAGGATGTTGGCAGTATCAGTTGGTTCTGTAATTTTTGTTGTGCTGTAACTCAGAGCAGATCTGGGTGTCACCATTGAGATTCTTGACATAGCTATAGAAAGTTTTGTGGTTGTCCTTAGAATCAGTGGTAATTTTGTTTTCATAGCTCACTTTGGAGGATCTTATAAGGGATCTCAGCTTCTTACTGAGGCTGACCAGGGAGCTCCTCCACTCATGGGAATTTACTCAATTTTGCAACAATTTCTTCCTTCTGTTGTACAGTTTGTTTATGGTAGGGGACCACCAAATTGGCTTCCTTTTTTGGGGGGATAGCGTCTTGGTTCTGTTTGGGATAGCACGATCCATGCACTCGTGTAAGTGCTTATAGAGTGCATTTGTGTAGGATTCAGCAGTCACTACTGTATTGTCCATCTGCATGGATGTCATGAAGTTCACCACTTCTGTCTTAAGAAGTATGATGGTGACTTTGGAGAATCTTTTTACCATGGTTTCCTTAATGGGGGGTGGGGGCGGGATGTGGATATCAAGATTGATTAGCTTATGGTCGAATCGAACCAACGAGGAGTTGACTTCAGGTGTGGAACACTGGTCACTCATGTTGGTCATGACTAGGTCTAGGATATTGTTGCCCCTGGTGGGGGTGTGGATAAGTTGATCCAGGGCACTGGAGTTTATGAATTCCAGAAAGTGTTGTGTGAAGGAGTTGGTACATGAGTAGTTTTCCCAGTTAATGGTGGGGTAGTTGAAACTGCCCATTATTACGGTGTTTGGTTGAACCCTAATATTTTCCAGTACATCAAGAAAAGAGGAGTGGGATTTAACATCTTTTTTAAATACCCTGAGTGTTTGTCTATATTAATTTGTCACCTTTTAAAATATTCTTGCTTTCATATTGGTATGTTTTGTGCAATGTTTAGAGCCTAAGTATTTAAATAGTTCAAATGGTTGAAATTCTGCAGGCTGTGGCTTTTATGGGTGTTGCAATATTCTGTTGGGGCTTGGTAGTATTAACAGCAGATGTATTCAGATTCATGAAAAAGGTATCCTTCTCTATGTGCTAACACAGTTTGGCGCAATGGCAGATTCTCATGTATATAACTCACTATTAACATGGACCATGGAAGGAGTCCTAGTAATATTTCTGATAAGCAGGGAAAATGGCTAATATTGTCAGTACTGACTCTGAACTATTGGAAATGGTCCCTTCCTGTATTCTGAGTAGCTGATACAATGCCCTTAATTAATTATCTGCAGTGACATCAAATTCTGAAGAAATGTTAATGTCCTGTGTTGGTGCATAGCTCAACAATTATAAGAACTGAGCGGACAGGAATAGGTTCACATATGTACTGTTATGCTGACTACCTCACACATCTGCACTATGTTAGGTTATGAGAAGAACTACGTTGCAGCTTTCTCCACTGTGAGCCCACTGCATATCAGGACCATTAATTATTAGTGGAGTCTGAACAAAATGATGGCATTATCTTTTTACCGATAATCTGAATTATTTTTCTATAACTGTTTAATACTCTTATCTGTTCACCTTACCTCCTTATTCTTTTGTGTTGCTTGACTTCTCTGTTTTTCATTGATTTGTATTATTATGAACTGTCTTGCTACAAATGTCTCTGCAGCTGATTTATAATTTTGTAATCTTTTTACTATGTAGGTTTTAAAAGTGTCATATCTTTTATTTATTTTAACATTTTTGTTATACTTATGTTTATATATATATATATATATATATATATATATATATACACACACACACACACACACACACACACACACACACACATATTAGAGCACTTCAGTATACATATTTAAAAATACTTTGTATATGCATTAACATCACTGCAGTTCATTATGTTTATTTAAAATAGTATACTTGTATGTATATGTGTATTCACTTCACTGTATGTTTATTTACCCTCAGTCATTTTTTGTGTAGTATTCTCCTGGATTATGCATGAAAAGAGGCTGTTACTGTTTAGTGATCTTTCACAGTCACTACACTCTATTAAAAGAGCTATCATAAACACAGAGTACATAGCAAGTCATATTTTTTACTGCTGTCTTACAGTACCATTTAAGGAATGGTTTCATTAAGTTGCTAGATATAGCAGGCAAGTTAAATTTTGAACAAAGTTGTGTACATGTTGTTTTCTGTTTACTCTATAGGTGGAAAGGTGACTATGGAGACAAAATACAGCTTTATTTTCCATGTAACTATGTTGAAGTTGTGACTGCAGAGGAATCAGAGAATACAGAAGACCAGGTAAGAAGACTGTCACATTTTCTATGTTAAATATATTGTACCACATGATTGCAGTAGCATTTAGGCAATGATTCTTTACCTGTTTGGTGACTGTGGTCTAACACAGAGTATGTATGCCATGTGGCCTGATTTCATGGCCCTACACATGTCTAGTGGAGCCCATTAAGGCTGACAGCAAGTACTTCATATTGGTTTGGTTTCTAAACATCCAAACAGTATCTAAATGCTAAATGATGTCCGCACACAAAGATGTGAATACATGATGTCAAAAGTGAAAAATATAGATCTGAAGTAGTTTTCTTCATTTGGTCTTCAACCTGTGGGATACTGGATGTGTATCTGATCCAAGCCAGAAATCTCACTATTTTATTTATTTATTTTACATTTGTTAACTGGGGGTGTCTAACTGAGCCGAAAAGACCCTTTTTCAGCAGAGGCCCAGGGAGAAAAGCTCCACAAAGAAAAATTACAGATACATTTAGTTAGACATGATCAGTATAAACACAAATTACAAAATACATGTTTTTACAGTGGTATGCGGCACATCAACAGTTACAGTGGAGAGAACAAACAAAAAAATATTAATTTAAAAATAAAGGTAATTAATAGATTTGTGGTGTACAGCTGAAATTTGGAACATAGGTAGAATACATACATAGTACACAGGTACAGTACATACATTGTAGATTAGCCAGTGTTTGTGAGTAAGAGTGAAAACTATTATCTAGTACTCTAGGTTTAGTATGTGTACCTTATCCACTTTCACTAGCCTGGGGAGCAATCATGGCACTGCCAACTTTGCTTGAGATTTTGCCTAATGAGGTTTTTAAAGGAGGCTTTGGATGATGTGTTTTATATGCTAGTGGGGAGAGAGTTCCATTTTTTAGCCACTAAACTACTATATAGTGTGTCTCCAAAACTATTGTAGTTGTTGGTGACTTCTAGTAGTAGTTTGCCTGTTGATCTAAGAGACCTTTTGGCTGAGTGATGGTGTACTAGGTTTTTGAGGCTAGCATCTGCTCCAAGCTCCTCCCCTTACTCATAATACACCTCCACTACCTACCAACCCCCAGATCTCATTTGCTGCGGCTTGCTGAAGCATCGTGATCTCCTGAGCTTTGAGTAGTATGTGGGTTTTTGTCAGCTTTTAAGAAGCTTTTACTCTCTACATTTTATTATAGTGTGATAGTATAGGTTCCCTTTCTCCTCCCCTCACTGGTGCGTCATGAAATTGAACTTTGTTGTAGTTTAGACATTAGTTGGTAAGTGTACATGCTTCCCCTCCCAACTCAGTGTGTTCTGTGTGACTTGAGTGTGGTGAGTGGTTTAAGTGGGAAAACTAGTAATTTTTCTCTCCTTGTTTTTCCCTTCTCTTGTTTGAGTGGCTGATAGAAGCATGGTTGATAAGCCTGTGTTTAAAATGTGCACTGAGTGTGGCCATAAATTGTCTCCAGCAGATGGCCACACTCTGTGTTATGTGCTTTGGTGTGGCCCATTTAAGTACTGACTGCTCTATATGCATGGGTTTTAACCCACACGCAGTCAAGGACAGGAAGGCTAAGTTGGCCTTGAAAGGCCTTCTAACCGTTTCTGAGGTGGTTGCCTCATCCTCAGCTTCTGTCACAGCGGCTGCTGTGACCACCTCTCCTTCCTCTCTTGCCATTGCTTCTGCTCCCTCCCAGACTGGGACTCCCATTTTAAAGCCTGCGGAAGTGGAGCAGAAAAGGGGCAGAGAGATGGAGAGAGAGCCAAAATCCCACAGACCTGAAAAATGTATGAGGTCCCCGGACCTCCCTTCAACCGCCAGAAGTCAGCCTAGGACCCGTGACTCCCCTCGGCTCCAAACTCCGAGATTTTCCCCTGGAGCCAGAGGAGACACACTCTCCATCTAGGGACTCAGTTCCTCGACCCGCAAGGTCAGGGTCCGTGGCCTCGTCGAGGTCCATGCAGAATTTATCGGAAGTTGACATGGATAAAATGATGAGGAGGTTCATTTGTACTCAGATCCAGATGGGGGTCTTGCCAGCCCCCTCTCCCTCAGGATGGGGGAGCTCACTTCCTTTTTTTTTACTCCGATTTGTCCTTCTCCGATCAGTCCACTGAGTTCATAGTTCCGAGGATGGCCTTAGTTAGGGGGTCGGCACCGATGGTACTTGCTTCCTCGATGACGGCAGCTGCCTGGTGTGTGTCGGATCCGACCAGCTCGGATATGAGCTGCTCTCGAAGCAGGAGCTTGGGTGTCGAATCCGAGGGAGCGGAACTTTTTTCATCGGCTCCGGCTTTGTTGGGCCACGTTCCCTCCCTCGGAGCTCCATCCACTTCAGGCCCTGGTCCAATTCTCACATCAAATACGGGGAGACTGGCTTCCTTATTGGTTCCCCAGGAGGTTCATTCTCCCTTGGCATTCGACATGGTAGAAAGGGTTCTCTCCACTGGATTGAGACCCTTGACTATCCCCTCGTACTCTGCCCCGACCCCCACAGCTCTTTTTACGAATCCCATCATTTTACCAGAGAGACAGCTCATGCTCGAGGAGCCCCAGACAGTTCCCCCTGAGGAACAAGTGGCTTGTGAGTTCTCCCTGGAGAACCCCACCAGAGATGTGCTTCACAAGCATACGTGTAAGAGGAGGCACTTGGACTCCCCCGAGTCCATCACCGAGGACATGGATTTGGATGATGGGGAAGGTTCCCCAAGGTCATCTCCCGAGCATGTCTCCTTTGGAGACATCATGGAAATCCTTCGCCATCGGGGAGGTTGGTCCGCCTCCAAACCTTCTTCTGATGAGTCCGTGTTCCTGGAGGCTTTAGGCATGGGCCCATCTACTTCCTGGGTGTCCCCTCCCACAGATTCCTTGGTGGACCTGGTCAACTCACGGGCCTGGAAGGAGCCAGACACCATGGAACCAATCCCTAAATGGCCTGATAAGATCTTGAGTCCTCCTTCAGATAGGCCAGCATGGAACAAGAGCTCCCCCTTAGATGCTATGGTGGTAGCAGCAACCACAAAGAAGGAAATAGCCCAAGAGAGTTCCTCGGTTCATCCTCCTGACTGAGAGTCATGGATGATGGACCGCTTAGGGAAGTGGGTTTACGCATCAGCAACCTTTTCTATTAGGGCGCTGAACTACCTGGTCCACATCATGAGACTCCAGTGTGACCTGGTCAAGGAGCTGGCAGCGTCTCCCCCTAAGTCCATGTTGCAGGAGGACAAGGACTCGTTCTCCATGAGAATGGCCACTTTGAAAGCAGTCTCCAACATGTCCGTGCGACTCCTTTCACATGCTACTGAAGGAGTGGCTAGGGTGGCTGGATCTGGTGTGTCCATGAGGTGCAACACCTGGCTCAGACTATGTCAGTTTTTGGAACCTTTCAAGGCATCTTTTGCCAATGCCTCTTATGATGGCTCAACTCTCTTTGGTAAGACCGTCAAGGAGACTTTAGTCTAGAGTGAGAAGGATGGGAAGACACTGTCTGGCATCGGAATCCACTTCTCGAACCCTCAAAGATCCTTTTCCCGGAATCAGAGAGGGCAAAAGAAGATGTGATTTTGGAAGTCGCAATATTCCCGGGATACTCAGGGCCCTTCTTCCCCCAGGGGCAGAGGGGACGCTGGCCCAGAGGCAGAGGGACCAGATCTTACCCCCTTTGTCGTGAGGCCATGAGAGTGTGGGAATGGGCGATCTCCAGCGGTCATTTTCTCATAGCAGCGCACATTCTGGGACGGTCCAGCATTCTAGCAGACAGGTTAAGTCAGGCTATTCTGATGCCTTATGAGTGGTTTCTGAGTCAATCAGTAGCGGAGCAAATCTTCCTGAAGTGGGGTCAGCCTTGCTGTGATCCCTTCACATCTCCTTCCAACGTGAAGTGCAGAGAGTTTTTCGCTCTGAACCCCTGCCGGGGGAGTCCCCCAGAGATGCTATAGTCCATGCTTGGCCTCCTGGTCTTCTGTATGCTTACCCTCCAGTACCTAAGCTGTTTGTGGCCCTAGTAAAAGTAGAATTGGTGTATGCTGTTCTGGAAAATGTTACATATATGAAAGGCATGAAAGTCAGAATTTTGGGTAGAATAATTTAGACACTGAAGCAGAGTATAATGCAATGAATGCTGAGACATTCAAAGTGCTATGTCTGAAAAGGTTAGAAAATAAACTGTTGTATAAACCGATTAAACATTCTGGACAGGAGATATCCATTTCATTGATATGCTGTTCATCGATTTATACTAACCAATGCATTTAATTGGAGTGCATTACACTGATGAGTACTTATTGCTGTTGTGTAGTGGTGTAAGTGAATAGCACCATATAGCCGCATGCCATTCACTTATACATGAACATGGTAGTGCATTCTGTGATTGTTGGGACTGGAAGACAGTGGGGTAAGTTGACAGTCCTTTATACCACTGTTGTGAGAAGTTGGCATTGGTATGGCTAAAGTTGTGAGGAGACTAGCCCACAACCTGGAAGACGCATGGTTGCTTTCTCCCTGAAAAAGTGCTGTTTATAGCATGTTGGTTTAGTCACTGAGTTTGATGGCTATATGTAACAACATACTGAATAGCAATGTTGTACACATTGATGATTTAATAGAGATCCCTCAAGACACCATGTAAAGCCAGTGGGCTACTAACATGAATAAAAAACAAGAAAGATAAGATTTGCATTTGTTAAATTGAATAGAAGCTCCACATGTGTTAGGTTATTGAGATTCTAAGAAAATGGGAACATTGAAAAGAATTTAGTATAAAAGCACAGCTGAGCAGACAGAATGCAGAGAATGTGCAGTGCTATGATGTACTTTTAAAGTGTACTAACTTTTGTACAGATCTGTGGAGACTGCAAGTTGAATGCTATATCCAGATAAATCCTTACATGCACACATAGAAAGTGCCAGTAGTGCCAAGGCATAGAAATGGAAAGGAACTGAAGAGCATGGAGAATACCGGCATCATTCAGAAACAAAGAGAACCTACACAGCATGAGGAAACAATATTCTTATACTTGGGAAGCCAGATAAGATTTGAATATGCATACATCCACAAGATCTTAAAAATATAAGAAGGGGACATTAACCACTGTGTACTGCAATAGTCTCAACAATGCTTATTATCTGTTACATAATGCTGATATAGTCTCAATAAAACTTAATGTGTGACATTTATCTATGTTCAATGCAAATAAGGTATTTTAACAAATTAAGCTAGCTGAAGAAAATTGAAAGTTATATGCATTCGTTGCATGTTGGTGGTGGTGCTGTGGTAGCGCTGTCGCCTGACAGTAAGACGTTGTCCCGTTCAATTCTCAGAGTGTTTTCTGTCTGGAGACATGCGTGAGTGGGTGTACCTTCGTTGAAGGTTGTGTGTCAGGGCTGGCAACTCGGCACGTAAAAATCTACTGCTAATCATTAGTGGACCGGAGTTCCGCTGTGGCGACCCCTAACCGGGAAAAGCCGAAAGACACAACAACAACACGTTGGGAAGATAATGATTTCTAAGGCTTCCATTTCATATTTTGCTAGTGCCTTAAGTATTTCAAAGAGTTGCAGGAAAATAATAGGATGTTTGGAGGGTGTTGAGAACATTATTGTGGCTCTGTTAGTTTGGATTTAGTCCATAGAAGAGCACAAAAAGAGACTGAGAGAGCTGCTGAACAGATTAAAAAGTGTGTACTTTCATAGAAAGACACAGAATCAGACCGAGACATCTGAAGTGCATGGGTAATGATGTAAATTCATAAAGGCTGGAACCAGAATCAGAAATAGTCAGAGCAAACAGCACAACTAACAGGGCAGAAAGCAACTCATTAATGAAGTTTGGAGGAATAGTGCATTTAAAGTTTATGCCAAATATGCCAGGTATAAGTATGACCTGAAGAAAGGTTTTGGATAAAGATGCTCACTGAAAATGGAAAAAGAAAATGTTTGTAGTGTGTCAGTCTCTTGGTGTGCAATGTTCTGGCTATAAGAGACTACATTTTCTGGCTGTAAGAGACTAAATGTTTTATGTGTTGTATCATTCTGTGTTGAATCAGAGTGCCGTTCTCCAATCCATGTTACTTGTTTTTAACCTGCATTGTTGAGGTTAGACATTTTGTGATATTTCTTGGAGGTAAAATATATTATAATCCTCCCAACATTAGGTAGTTGCATTCATTGCTACACTTCTGAGTTACCTGTGTAATCTTTTTAAAGATAGCAAATGACAGAATGAGGCCAAATATGCATGTTTACAATGAATGCATGACCAAATTGCACAGAATCCCATATAATGGGAAAATGTAAGATAGTATAGTAGTGAATGGTAGCTATCTGACACTTCTACTATTCATTATCAAACATTTAAGTTTTGACACCTTGCTAAATATTATGTTATAAATCATATTAAATGGTAGTTAAGACAATCAAATAGTACTGTTTCATCTTACTAAACAACTAACTAAACTAATAAAGGTAAGATTGTCAACATGCAGTGGGAAGCACAGGCAGCCAAAGCAAATAACTTTTCATATATTTTCACTGTACTCTGTGGATGGCAAGAATGCCTTTCAAAAACTCAAGGATAAATACAGTTTATCAGAAACTGCTGAGAAGGACTTGCAAGTGATCCTCTCTGGCTAACTAATGCTACTGGAAAAGATAGACTGCTAAACAAAGTGAGTGGCTACTTCATCACCAGATCAAAGTTCATGGGGAGTTGAAACATACACTGATCTTACAGTCATTTTTCAAGTTTTTGAAAATAAGCTGACCCTTACTCTAAAAGAGAATATCTCAACCATAAAAGATACATTAAAACTGTCTGAGAAAGGATTGAAGAAGTGGAAAGTAGGATCTTCCAACTGAAAAGGATAACTGAAGACAAATGTCTATTAAATAACCATGCAGGAAATAATGATTGTTTAAAAAATAAGTAAAATAAATCCAGAGATCTGACTGACACAAAACATCAACCTAATTCATGGTCAGCAGCAGCAGGATATGTTCCATATAATTCAGGACCAAATGACTGTGTTCCACCATGTAATAATAACAACAATAATAATAATAATAATAATAATAATAATAATAATAATAATAATAATAATAATAATATACACATTTGTTAACCAGGTAGGCCCACTGGAGTCACAATAGCTTTTCAGGGACATGACCAATGACAGATTAAGTTGCTTGCTCAAGGTCACACAGCAGGCAAGTGATGGATGACTGAATCAAACCCTGTACCACAGGACCTACAACTCACATGTTTAACCCTCTGCCAGACAACCTATGTGGTTTCCAGATGTAAGTGATATATAGAATCTTTGGTAAATTTCAGAGTGAGTTATGTATGCATGATGCCAGGATAATCCTATGGGCTAGGCTTGTAAAGGCTCCAGGGCCATTAGCATAGTACACACCTATGAACCTATGTATGAATATAATGACTCCTAACTATGTTCTCAGTTTTTTTGAGAAACTGCATTATATTTATCCATATACAATATTAGCTTAAAGCTGTGATAGTTTGTATGTTCTGATATTGCCCTGTGCTGCATTTAGTATTTACATGCAGTATCGCTTTTCATACTTGATTTTTACTACTGGTTTTCTAATAAGAACTTACAGCCAGCTCCCTAAACATATTGTTGTTTATCATATGTAATTACATGCAGGTTGCTCAGACTTTCTGATAAGAATAATACTATTACTATGCTTAATACTAATTAATATATTGCTATGGCAGAACACTTACAAGATGGATTGGCCTATGAGAAGGCTAATTTCTACTGATATTAGAATGTAATACAATGGCTAATAATGCTAGTAGATGAAGGAATCCATTTGCAGTACATTTCTCTTATATGAAGAAAAGATGGAGGAGTTTCCAGTTAGGTTTTCTTCATTTGTTTATCATCTTCCTAAATTATATAAAACCATGTATAAATACCCATAGATAACCTTAGATGTTCTTCGTGTTTCACTGTTGCAGTCATTACATTTGGGTAATCTGCTTGCAGGTTGCCCTCAGTCGGCCTGATTAACAAAGTCTTGGGTCCAGCGTCAGTTGCTGTCCCTTCTTCCATGACGTCAGGTTGTCAGGGGTATAAAACATGCAGCCGATGCCATTACATCAGTCTTTCTTGCTGTGCGCTGACCGAAGCAGAAGCAGTTCGCAAGTGCCAGTCGGCCGACTCCTGAAATTTTTGTTTTCAAGTTTCAGAACCGAAGTCTTCAACTAAAAGCTAAGTACCCCATTGGGGAAACTTTTTCTTGCTCTAAACCGATGTCAGTAAAAGTTAATAATTACTTGTGGAAAGCAAATACCTCAAAGATTTTCATTCGTACTGTATTCCTTGCCTAGGCCCTGACCACGATGTACCTTGCTGTCGGATTTGTGCTTTATTTAATCAGCGCACTATCCATCGTCGGTATATTTTTGCCTCTAAATATTTTGGTTCTCAGTTTAATTATCCAGAAATGTCGTCGGTTAGCCATCTGACTACCGGGATTCCAAAAAAACACAAAGATAAAGACAGACACAGACCGCTGAGGTCCAAAACTGCCGATGACGCTTCTCCTAAGCCAGTCGCCAGTTTGCCGGTACTCAGTGAGGTGCTTTCACAGCCCCTGATACCTGCTACTTCTGATTCGCAGGCCTCTATTGAGACCCATTCGGAGTCCGGTATGCTGCGAGATAGTTCAACTATGGAACCCGCGAATGTCTCTACTTTGGATGGGTCCGGAGCCGCTGTGCAGGCACCGGCTTTTGAGTGTGTATTCAGGCCTACGGACTTGCATATTAAATCGATGCCTCCTTCATTACTAAGGCCTAAATCTCGATCCATGTATAAAAAAACCAATGCCCAGGCCACATGCTCAGGCCTCTATGCTTAAAAAACAAATGATAAAAATGGCTGAAGATCTAATAAATCTAATCAGGGGTAGCCACCCCCCTCCCCTCCCGTTTCTAAGAGGCCTAGGGCTGAGCTTGACTATGAATCTTCTGATCAGGATTCTGTTTTTTCTGACTCTTCTGATGACCTGGATTAGTCCTTACCTACTTATGAGGATTCTGATTCAGAGGACTCTATTCCCTCTGCTTTCCCTCCTGAGGATTTTTCTTTTGGGGAAACCTTACATACTCTAAGGGAGCATTTTCATTGTGAAAGCCAGGAATTTTCTGATTCAAAAAGAGGCTTAGGGATTTCCTTCTCCTACCTCAGCATAGGCCTTTAGCTATTCCTTCTGTACTAGACATTGTTGATGATGCTTTCTCGGAATCTAGTTTGACCCCTGATTCCCTGCCTCCTGCTTCCAGTAAACCTGACAGATACTACAGGGACCCAGAGTCCCACAAGTTCCTTTTCAAAATCCTGTTGCAGATCCAGAGACTGTTTCACAGGGGCCCAATGGCATTAAGGCTTCTACTACTAAAAATCCTACCCCTTCTGATAGAGACTCCAGGGCGCTGGATCGATTGGGTAAGAAGGTTTACACTTCTGCAACCTTGGCCATTAGAGCTTTAAACTGCCAATTTCGTATGTTAAAATATCAGCAACATGTTATTGGACTGCTTAAACAGAAAATGATGTTGATTCCTGACTGTATGTAAAATAAAGACTTACAGGATTTAATGCATTATGCTGAACAAGTTGGAAAACATACTTTGCAATGTGGTTTTGATTCTTTAGAGGCCTCTTGCAGGGCTGCTGTTACTGGGTCTGTGCTTAGAAGGCATGCTTGGTTTAAGGAGCAATTTTTGCCTGATCATGTTAAAGCTAAATTGTTGGATACTCCTTTAAATCAGGACTGCCTGTTTGGCAACAAGGCTGAAGAAGTTCTTAAAAAGTTGGAAGATAAAGCTAAATCTATGCAAACTGTTAAAAATTTTTTACAAGTTTAGCCTCCTAGATTTAGTAGGCACTGGCCCTATAAGAATTGGTCCTTTCCAGGTCTTCTCAAGCCAAACCCAGAAACAGCAAAAGTCCCAGGTTTCAGTCCCAGGGGACTCACAGAACTAAGCAGTGGGGGGCCTCCACTTCCAAGTCTGGGAATAACAAGACTCCCCCTATGGTAAACTGTCTCAATGACTTCCTTTTAAAATTTCCATGCACTTATTTTCTGACTGCCCCTTTGGGGGGAAAGATTGCTCTTCATGCAAAGAATTGGGAACTCATTACCCAGAACAAATGGGTTTTAAATAGTGTCCCAGGGAGACATATTTCACTTCCACACGTTGCCAACGGCAAATGAGTGGCTGGACTTACCCCCAAATCAGTGAGCAGAGGCTCAAAAGCAAGTACCTTTTCTCTTAAGCACAGGGGCTATTCAACTGGTACCAGAAGAGGAAAAGGGACAAGGTTTCTACTCGAGACTTTTCCTGGTACCCAGAAAAGACAAATCATGGCATCCTATCCTGGACCTGTCTACTCTAAACACCTTTCTGGAGATTCCAAAATTCAAGATGCTGACTCTTCACCAATTACTTCCTATGCTAGGCAAAGATGCCTGGTTGGCAACACTAGATTTAAAAAAAGCATACCTACACATCCCAATCAGGGAATCTTGCAGAAGATACCTATGCTTCAAAGCAGGCTACATGCATTAGGGTCCTAACTTGTCTGGGATACACTATAAACAAAAATAAATCACAACTGGTACCCTGTCAACAAATATATTCCTGGGAGCAAGCTTGAATACAACTTCCCAGATGGCTTGCCTCACGCCAGAAAAGCAAATTCATTTGACAACCTACTTCAAACAAGTGGCCACACAAACCCTGATATCTGCAAGACAAATACTGCAAGCCTTGGGGTTCATGGCCTCCTGCATTCTTCTAATTCTATATGCAAGACTGCATATGAGGAAACTAAAGTGGTATCTAAAAAGCCTATGTAGTCAACATTCTCACAGCCTAGAAACAATGATTCCTATCATACCTTGCCTACGCCTAGAGTTCTTTTAGTGGGCAGAGGCCTGCCACCAAAACAAGAGACTACCTTTCACACCACCCCCTGCCACCCAAATCCTAACAACAGATGCATCAGACTATGCATGGGGGGCTCACCTGGCAGGGAAGTGCATTCAGGGCAAATGGAACCCAAGTCAAATGCACCTGCATATCAATCAAAAATAAATGTTAGCTGTACAGAATGCTCTGACAGTCTTCAAGGACTACATTCTTCCAGGACAACTAATGGTAAAGATGGACAACACCACGGTTATGTGGTACATAAACAAGCAGGGGGGGTACACATTCTTACCCCCTCTGCAAACTAGCCATGGCATTGTGGAACACAGCCTTGAGCTACCAAGTGCACCTACAAGCTCAATTCCTGCCAGGAAAATTAAATACACTGGCAGATGGACTAATCAGAAACCTTATGGAACCACACGAGTGGAAACTGGAACCAAGAATTTTCAGCATGTTGACAAGCGAATGGGGGAGCCCAGATATAGAACTGTTTCCTCCCCCCAGAACTACCAATTAGACAAATTTTGCACAAGGGCTCCCCACAAACAAGCCTGGAAAGTGGATGCTCTGTCCTTCAGCTGGAAAAAGCTATCAGTCTATGCCTTCCCCCCACTGCCTCTGCTCTCCAAAGTACTACTAAAAGTCAAACAGGACAAACCAAGGATGATTTTGATTGCTCCAGACTGGCCGTGCCAACACTGGTACCCCCTCCTGTGCAGTGTGTCACGGTTATCTCCATGGCACCTGCCTCAGACTCCTTCCCTGTTGTCTCAGCAGGAGAACCAGATTCTGCACCCTCAGCTTCCAACACTGAACCTTGCAGCCTAGATAATTACTTAAACTCTCCCTTACCATCCCTCAGCAAACCTGTGATGGATGTCATCTTAGAGGCAAGGAGGCCTAGTACTAGAAAATCTTATGCTGAAAAATGGAAAAGATTCTGTGCCTGGAACCAATCTCAAGGGATGAGCACAGCAGCACCCAATTTACCTCAGATTTTACAATACTTAACTGAGATGCTTCACAAGGGCTTGTCTTTTTCCTCTGTTAAAATCCAGGCCTCAACCATTTCAGCTCATTATAACACAGAACCTCCCCTCTTCTCTCATCCACTGATCAAGCAGTTCCTCAGAGGGGCCAAAAATTTGAGACCACCCAGGAGAGCTCCAACCTCAGCCTGGGACCTTAACTTTGTATTGGAGAAACTCACTCTACCTCCTTTCGAGCCAGCTGCTGCTGCAGACTTAAAATTTATTTCTTGAAAACATCTTTCCTTTTAGCAATCACGTCAGCTAGAGGGGTATCTGAATTACAGGCCCTTATGGCAGTGGAGCCTTTCATCATCTTTCATGCGGACAGAGTGTCACTCAGAACCAATCTATCCATCATGCCCAAGGTGGTATCCAGTGTGGCTCTTAATCAGTCCATTCATTTGCCAACCTTCTAATCCACAGAACAAAGGGGAACAGATACTGCATTCCTTGGATGTGCGCAGACAACTTAGATTCTACTTGGACAGGACTAAACCTCAAAGAAAATCTGAACAACTGCTGGTAGCATTTGCTGTAGGGGCAGAGGGGAAGGCTATTTCAAAACAAACCATTTCTAAATGCATAAGTCATTGCATTCATTTCTGCTATAAGCACCATGGAAAATCTATCCCCCAGGGGATCAGACCTCACTCCACCAGGGCTGCATCTACTTCTACAGCCTTTCTCAGAGGCGCTCCTACCAGGCACATCCTAGAAGCTGCTACCTGGAGTTCTGTACATACTTTCACCAAGCGTTATCATTTGCCAATTGTCTCTAAATCCAGAGCTGGCTTTGCCACTGCAGTCTTGCAGGACCTTATAGCTGGCCCTAATGTTATCTAAACTCCTCCTCCCAACCATAGCTTTGGGAATCTACCCAAATGTAATGACTGCAACAGTGAAACACAAAGAACATAGTACAGTTTGTACACTTGCCATAAATGTAGATGTTCGAGTGTATTCACTGTTGCAGTCCTGGTTACCCTCCCTCCTGCCCCCTAACTTCTTTTAGCTATACTTCTGCCTTCCTTTACTGTACTTAAAAGCCTTTTTGGTGTATTTGCTTTTTTGTTGGAGGTATACCTTTATGATTTTGTGTTTAATTTCTTCCCATTAGGGGGGCACCTGACATCTGGGGCAAGAAAAACTGATGTAATGGCATCGGCTGCATGTTTTATACCCCTGACGTCATGGAAGAAGGGGCAGCATCCAACGCAGGACCCAAGACTTTGTTAATCAGGCCAACTGAGGGCAACCTGCAAGCAGATTACCCAAATGTAATGACTGCAGCAGTGAATACTTTTCATTTTTTTGGTTCCACCAAACCTTGGCCATCAAGCTACCTCTAGCAACCCAGTCGCCCATCCATAAGTTCCTTTCTGATAGACCCCAGTGTTATTTTCACCAGGAGGGTTTTCCCTAAGGCAGAGTTCCTGCCCTAAAGCAGGCACTACTGGGTTAGTTTACATGCCAAGCAAGCGCTGAATATATTTATTTATATGCCAGTAATTTATACAAAAAGATACTTACAAATATTTTCATTCCGATAATTATATACTTTTTATATGTAGAAGAAGTCCAAATTAATTTTCTCTTTTTATTGAAGAGGGTTTAAACAACAGGTTATCTTCAGTTAGGTTTAACCATTATTGAACAGGAAAAGAAAAGTAGTATTGTTTCAAAACAATACAGGAAACTCATAGCGACATCTGTCTTCTACTTGGATTAATTACCTCTCTCTCTTAGGGTCTATATTATATAAAAACTTTGAAAACTTCGAATCCCGTATGTTCAACAACATATGATCGAATTTTGAAAGTTCGAATATATAATAAAAAACAAAAAAAAACTTACCTTAATAGTGCAGGCAGGGGGTCAAGCCTCCCTGCACCCCCCATACCCCCCTTCTTAAATATACCAACTCCGAGATCGCACTTCAGTGCAGAAAAGGGATATTCTCCCATTCTGCACTGAAAGGCACCGTTATGCTTAACCTTCGAACACTTGAAATATCGATCATATGGTGTTGACCATATGACGTTCGATATTTCAAGCATTCGAGGTTCTAATAGGAACCCTCTCTCTTATTATGGCAAATATTTGAGAATCAAGAATGACTCTACTATTAGCATGATTATACTGAATCAGCTTATGAATTTTCCCTTATGTTTACAGACCGATGTTTTAAGACTGAAGGTATAGAATGTTCTTATCAGGAAGTCATGAGTAAAACATAACAAGAGATAAATACATGTGAGTAGTAATAACAGGGAAAGGTGAAATCAAATACACAAACTAATTATGGTGGTAAAATATTCTTTCTGGCTGAGTATAATGTAATTTGTCAAATAATATGTAGAAATGGTTAAGAATTTTTGGCAAATGCTGATACTGACTTCTTTCTTAAAGAAATCTTACAGTAAAACTTGTTTTGCGAGACATTTGCATGTGGAGCCAACATAGGTGATATGCTGGCCCACAATCATTTTGTAAGGCCAACTGTATCCTTAAAATTCGGACCAGTATTATAAGGGACTTACCCATGTGATAATTTAATATCTCTGCTCGTGTTTTACAAGATGCTAATATTAGCATCTGTGATATTTTTTTCACTACAAAAATAATTTAAGTTGTTATAGCACTTACTTGGTGCATATTTTAGTTATCCTTGTGATAAAATGTACACTGGTGAAAATAAAATAATATATTTGTGATATTAAAAAGCAATAAAGAAAGTCCCCTCACATTTCATTTTATATCATTTGCTAGAAAGGAGTGTACTGGTATCATTGTAATGGTATTATTACAAATAAAAACAGAGTATTAGATTTTATAGATATATTATTTTTTTTAAGGAAACAGGAAGCTGTGCATATTCTTGGATATAATAGATTACATCCTAGTGCTCCAAATACTGCCCTTTCTAATGATTTAATTGCTGTTGTTTGCTTATTTTATGTGATTGCTTTTTTTTTTCTTCTTGTTTATTATTTTGACATTGCTTGCGTTGTTTCCTGAATAGTCTTTAAATTCAATGCAATTTGTTTTACTTCAGTGCCATATTACCACCATATAACATCACAACAGTAGCAGCAGAGTGATTAACCTAGCTCCTGCATGAAATTCTTAAAAGGGAAGATGATAACTTTCACAGTTAGAGGTTTTGTGTCTGGAGTTTGTTGTGATTTGACTTGTGGATCACAGAGACTGCAGGCATCCCACTCCTTGGGGTCCATTACTGTGCAGTAGTCTGTGAGGAATGCAAGAATAAGGTTATTAGGATTAGAAGTTGTCATGGACTCATGAACGTTGACTGTCACATTATTAAAAAAGAACTAAACATGTGCTTCTTAGATTCTTAGATTCATGGATCATATATCAGATAAGCTAATAAAATAAAAATATAACTTTCAAATACAGATCTCAAGATCAAAATGTATTTAAAGTATATTTAAAGTATATGTTTGATTTTTGCAGATATTTGAAGATAATCCACTAGGCCCACTGTGCAGGGGAGTGTTACACTTCACTAAGTGCAGAGTTGGTAAGTTTAATTAATATGATATGTAAAATATTATATAACTTGTGTAAACATGGAATATTGCATATCAATATCAACCAGAGGGAAACTAAATGCTGTTTGGAAGTGTTCTGTCAGGATTTAAAAGCAAAGACTTCAATACTACACATATTACAAAGCCATCAAAATGGGATGAAAAAGACTGTGCGACTGTTGTAGTAAAGTTGTAGCCAGAGATATAAATTATTAGATGATACTGTTCAGGTCACTGCCAACTAACTATATGACTATCCTTAGTCTTTGCCATATTGGGTAAAGGAGCCCAGACCAGTATACTGTTGGTGCTACAGCACAGTTCTTTATACCTGGAAGTGTTACTTCCTACCTCAAGGTTGTAACAAAGTTTTGCATATATCAACATACTCCATAGAAATGTGTTGCATTAAATATCAGGTATTCACTGAGTCTAGCCATGATAGCGCGAATGTCTTATGTGGCTTGTAATGTGTAACTGTACTTAGTAATACTGATACCAGATGGTTACAATCAATGGCTGTACCCTTCAGCAGCTGCTTTACAGAACTGTTTGCTGTACCTTGTTTCCATAAACATTTTTAAGAATTTTTTTTTTTGTCAGAATATCACAGCAATGAATAATACATCTGCAGAGTATAATATATCTAAATATGAAGACATTTTATAATGATGCAGATATTTAGTGCTAGAGATCAAAAGTATCAAAATTTATGACTACAATTTCTTAACACATGAAGTTGGAAGAACAACAAACTGGTGATTGCATCTTCTTAAGATGAACTTCAAGACTAAAATAATTCTAAACAATATTTTGGAATTTAGAATTTAATTAATGAACTTTAGATTAATTGAAATATGTTGCATTTAATACCTTTTCTTTTTACCACTGTTTCCCCTTATACCCATTAAGGCTCCAACTCCTATCACCACATGTGTCACCCTTTCCCTTAGAATCCTAGGAATCTGAATGAAGGAAGCAGGAGCAGAGGTCATGGCTCTCATCTAATGAGGTTAGATTTGTGTGTGTGTGTGTGTGTGTGTGTGTGTGTGTGTGTGTGTGTGTGTGTGTGTGTGTGTGTGTGTGTGTGTGGGTGGGTGTGTGTGTGTGTGCGTGCATGTGTGTGTGTGTGTGTTTCAGCTCATAACATCACCTCTCTTGGTCCACCAGTTATGGTGCCAGCTTTGTCAGGCCAGTACAGCTCTGTGCTTCTTCAACAAACCGTCCTAAGTTAGAATGCTGTGCACTGCCTAAACAGCTTGTATCCCCATAATCCCACTGTGCACAAATAGCGCTTTTTAGCCTTTCCCAGATGACTGGAATGTGATGGGACACTACCAAATCTCTCCTCTAGGATGGGTGAGTCAGAGTCAGCTAACTGCTCATTGTCTGGGATGCTAGTTAAACTGAGGGAACTTATGACATATATTTAGAACAAAATGTCAGTGATACAGAACATACAATTTACCCTTATTCTTACTCCAATTTAAAGTATACCATTTCTTCACAATGGACCTTCTTTTGCTCTGCATTTGACACTATGAATTGTGCTCATGAGAAACTGTCATATGATACAGATGATTTAAACATGTGTGATTATTTAATGTCAAAAATGTTTTAGATAATTTTTCTTGGCAAGTTCTCTGCTCACCATCACCCCCCCCCCCCCCCATCCCTGATAAAATGTTCTATTTACTCCTCCCTACCATGTTCATTCATGTGGTGTGGGTGAATGCTATCTGCGGTGTTCTATGGATTATAGTCCCTAACCCCTCTGCCTAGACTCTTGATATTGTACTCCACCAAGGCAAGGTTTGCAGTACCAACCCACTGACACATGCTTCTACACACATGTTGAATCAGTCTAAAACAATGCATGCTGACTGTTAGAATGAGTGCGTTTCCAGCCTGTCTGCTGCCTGGTTCTCCCACAAGCCACTGCTGTGTGTCAGTATTAAGTGGATTAATTCACCTCTCTCTAGAATCAGTCAGCAGGGATTAACCTCTTAATCCAACTGTCCTGAGTTGGCTCTCCCAGTACCTGAGTCATTAGCTGATCCTAAGTCATCTGAATGGTCAGGCTTTATCCCTGTATGCCATGGAGCTAAGGAGCTTTTATCAAATTGCATGCTTATGGTTCAAGGTAACTATGGTCAGGATACTGCCATTATCCCAATGTATAGCAGCTTTACAGTTAAGTGCATTACAACCAGGCATAAAAAAAGCAAACTGTCTTGCTTGGATGTTTAAGGGGTGCCATCCCCACATGAAGATTCATTTTGGTAATTCATTAAATTGAATAGCAAATGCCTTTAAAAACACACAAATGTAATGACACTAATTAACCCAAATAAAAGCTTCAAAAATAAAGTCATCTTCATCATCACCATCATCATCATCATCATCACCACCAATCCCTTTTTTTCCCATTTTCTACCAAGGGTTACAGTGTCTAACCAACTGTCCCCATGTCTCTCAATTCAATGTCAGTCTCCTACTTTCTTCGATAGTCTTGCCTGACTGTCACAGGTATTCTCTCACACAATCTATCCATCCCTTTTCTAGATCTCCTCATTTCCTCGTCTTCTTACTGTCAGTCCCAAATCTTCTTCAACAGGATGTCTTCAGCTTTCTTGTACATGTGCTCAAATCATCATAATCTGTTCCCTTTGACCTTCTCTGCAACTAGAGCTGCATGGGCTTCTGCTCTGATGTCCTTATCTCTTTGCCTGTCCTATAGTGTGCATTCCACCACCTGTCTCAAGCACTTCATTTCCATCACCTCTAGCTTCAACTGCTCTGACTTTACTGTCTATATGTTTGCCTTTGGCATTCTTCTGTCACAAACTACCCTGATACTTTGTGCCATTTGACTGCAGCCCCTCTGATTCTAGCCTCAAACCTTGCTTTACACCTTCTCTGTACTTCTGATTAAAAATGCTTGTGAAAGCAGAGGAAAAGAACGCAAACTTTATTCTTATAGCTCCTTTCTGGACAAGACAACTATGGAATTTCTTTGGGGAAGGATGGTGTAACAATACTTCACAACCTTTGGGGTTAACCCACCTTATTCATGTCTTTTCCCTGCCAAGAACTGAAAAAGTAATGGCATTTCCCCCACAAAGAACTGGATAGGTACTGACATAACACAGGCATGCAGTGTCCTAATATATGCCATCTTGTTCCATAGTTTCAGTTAAAAATGTTTAATTACTTAAACTTGCTATTTGTATATAATTCAGCTTATTCCTGCATCAAAATGCATTTCTATGCTATTTGTTTGTATGAGTGTGTTTCAGCCTTTCCACAGATAGCAGAAAATCTGTTTTACTTTTGAGACCTCCTAGAAGATAGATCTCCTTTCCTTGATGTTTCATGTTCACATACTTAACATTATCTACATTTCATCCCATGGATACAGACAACATTAATGTATCTTAGAAACATTATTTCCAGGTTTTTTTAACCTCACAGAGAAGGTTTTCAGACTTACAAAGCTTCATAACAAAAGAACATCTCTAAAGACTAATTCATCTTTGATGCTCAAAGTAGTCTCAACAGTGTTTTTCCAACAGTCGATTCATTTCTTTCTTTTCTATCCAAATTAGCAAAATAAAAGTGAACATCTCCTAGATGTGCTGGTTGTGAGCAAAGTGCCACAACAAGGAGAATCCCTCTTCATGAAAAAAGGTAAACATCTTGTCTCCTTCAGTAAGCTGAGAAGGCCTACCTACAACAAAGCAGACTTTGTCAAAGTAGCTGATATACTATTTTGCTTTTCTATAAGTAGAAAAAAGACTTTGTAAGGCACAGTTAGAGCACATTCCACTAAGACAGCAGCAACTTTAGCAGCTCATATCAGAAGTAATTCAGCACATAGTTTAGAAGCTACCACATAGAAAACTGTGTCCAAAGCTTAACCAAACACAATGTGTTGAAAGTACGGTCTCGGCGCAGAAGAGGTTTTGGCCCAGCTGTGCAACAGGGAATCCTGTAACTGTCCAGCTCCCAGGTATAGTCAAGTACTGCTTGGGATTCTACCCAAATGTTATGATTTACTGTTACACTGATCCTCCTTGATGAAAACAGTAAAGTGGAGTAAGATACTTGCCATAACAGTAAATCTTTGTGTAGATGTCACTGTGACATTAAAGATTTCCTGTCCCATTCCCACTGTTTGAAGGCTTACAGACACTCATTTTTATTGATGGTATTATATTTTTATAAATGTTTCTCAGTGTTTACTGGAGGTTTGTTTATACCTATTACTTGGCTCAGTGTTGCTTACTGTAAGCACACCAGTGTCTAGGGTTTCCAGGGTGAAATAGAGCACATAATACAAGATATATATATATGGGGGGGGGGGGTCTCATTCTGCTTTAACAGTCTTGAGCTCAGTGCTCCTCCCACAGAATATAGGGAATACTGGAAAAACTAGCTATGTCATGAAATACAGTATCGACCAGCTCTGTGACACAGAGAGAAACCCTTGACTATGACCCAAACTACTTGAGATTAAGTAACAGCTTTGGTGCTTGAGGCCCTGCCAGGTGTAGGCAGAAGTGAGCAGACATCAGCAGCTCATCCATCCTGGATGGAAGAAGGAGGTTTGTCCACTGCAGTGTTGAGACCTGGCAAAGATTGAGGGTCAAAGCATGCAGCTTAAGAGCTGGGAATATGGCAGGCCATGTTCATGCAGTAGCCTTCATGAAGCATACACAGAACATGTATTGCAAATCACTGTCTTTGCATCTGCCAGCATGCACATCAGCTGTGAGGGGGATTGGTTAGGGCCTAATGAGTAATATCCTAACTGTAGGATAGCCTCCCATGGTCAGGTTTCACCCCATGGGGGACAAATCAGGGGACAGATTTCAAGTAGAATTGTGATTGAAAAGCAACAGGGAATAAAAACATAAAAAATGTCTTTCTTTTACACTGGTCTCCTCTCGAAGAACTACTAATAATATAAGTAAAGTCACAAAAATTTAGTTTCTCACTGTTCACAGAAAAAAAAAACAGAAGTTGTTCTTAAAAAAGAAATCACTAAACTACATTATGCTTAACAGTGTAAACAGAGCCCTAAACCACAGTCATTTCATATGTAATGAGCATTGAATTTAAGCCATGTGACTACCTTATGTTTTTTTTTTCTTTCTCACTGTTAATATCTACCAGATTTTAAGTTTTCAGTTTGCTATGCTACCTGTATATAAGACTAAGTATCATAATTGCACTCTTATTGTATACATTGTCACTACCTGCTACTAATGTAAGAATTGTCTTCTAGAAGCCTAGTTATACAAGATTATTGGTCTTGTCTCCCACTTAACCAATTTATTCTGTTCTAGTCTTTTTACCGTTATGAATGTCTGTTACTGTTTTTTTCTTTATTGTATTATACAATTTTCTTTGTAGTAACAAAATAGTTTACTAACAATGGAGCTTTTCTCCCCGGGCTTCCGCTGAAAAAGGGTTTTATGCTCAGTCAGAATGTCCCGGTAAACAAATGTAAAATAAATAAATAAAAATAAATTTCATTAACTTAGTTTCTGATGAATAATATTCCTGCAAGGAGAGTAGAGAATATGTGCTAAGCTAATGCCTTCCGGGATATCATGTAATATTTTAAGGTGTTTTATTACATAAATACATACACTGTCATATCTTATTATTTATATGTGTGTGTGTGTGTGTGCGCGCGCGTGCATGTGCACTTAATGTACAGTGGGTGAAAGTTTAAGTAATGCTAAATATCAAGAAAAACAGACTCTTGAAGCAAATCAGAAGGAAAATCAGTTGCTCCATGAAGCTCCATTTATGTAAACACAGATAAGTATATATTTTTGTTGCAATGCATTATTAATAAGACTAAAATTAATATTTTTTAGTGAAAAATCAGCATGGAACCAATGGAAAGAAGTTTGTGTTTACCATAGAATGGGATGACGATTCACAACCTTCAGTAGATTTCGCTGCAGATAACATAGAAGACTGGTGGAAATGGTGCCAAGTTTTGTTTGACCTGTTAAACAAAAAGAAAGCACAGGTACACCTTCAACATTAATGAAATGTAACACTTATTGTGGTTCAAATAATTTACACAAAAAAGTGGATGTATTATATTTATGTTATACACCTTGTGTTGATCTGCAGGAGAAGAAAAATAGCTGTAGCAATTACTGCAGTAGAATTATCCTTGCTGTGAACAGAACTCATCCTGTGATTATATACAAACGTTGCAGCAAGGTTACTGAGTTTTAACACTAGCTTGTGTGTGGAATACAGTTCAATGAATTGGTGAAAACATAATTTTTACATGAAACCAAAAGCAGCTATTAAAATATGTTTTTCCATGAGATGGTTCAACTTTGGGTTTAGTGACTTTTATTGGGAATGGGTATAGAGGACACAGCGCTTCCAAGACTAGCATCAGTGTGCTCACAGATGGGGATGTATATGATCTAGCATCAGTGCACTTGCAGATGGGGGTGTTTTATCTAGTATTAGTGTGTTGGCAGATGGGGGTGTATGATCTAGCGTCAGTGTGCTCGCTGATGGGGTGTATGATGCAGAGTTCAGTGTAGAAGGCATGTCTAATAGAGATCATTCCCAAGTACTGTTTTCTCTGTGGGAACACTATTTTGCAGTGAATATTTGTAGTAAACTCTATGACACATGTTTTAGCAAAGAATCATTTTTCTGTTTCTGAATGATCACCTGACAGAAAGGGCATCAAACATAAGAATACATTTCTCATCGTTGTAGGTCCAAGTAGCATAAGATGGGAGCTTACAAAATTTGCACAGATTAAAAAAACTGAAAAAAAGTTTTCTTAGGTTTCCAGGCACATGACTCCATATGAAGAGGAGAAATTATGCTGGGTGAGAAACACTGACTTAAATCGTAAACAATATTTACAAAAAAAAGACTGAGATAGAGTTAAATGCCCTAGCAGACATAACTTAAATTCACTGATAACCTCTCTGCAATTGTCATGATTACAATCAGACCGGTCTGTGTGCTTGTATGAGACATTTAGGTTACTGTCATATAAATGTGATTACTAAGACAACCTTGCAGTTATATATATATATATATATATATATATATATATATATATTTTTTTTTTTATTTTGTTAGTTGCTTGATCACAGATGTACATGTTTCTAAAATCTTCATATCACAGCTGTTAGACCATCTGTTGCACAGGAAATTACAATTATATACAGAATTGTGGCAATGGAAATCTTCTATGGAGTTACATATCACTGTTAGCAATAAACAAAGTAGTTATAACAATGTGTTTAGGAAGATTACATATCACTGTGAGCAATAAACAAAGTAGTTATAACAATGTGTTTAGTAAAAGGGAATTCATTTATTAACCAAATTATGCTCCCCGTATGTCACACATCTGTTCATAATGTGATGAATAAAATAAGTCTAGTATCCTTGTACCTGTGAGTTACAATACTTGGCAGAGTTAATAGGCTTCTGAAATGGGTTTAGAAGCTGTAAGGTGAAGCTTGTACAGTCTCATCTGCCATGGTAATAAACTTTCTTTCAGTCTTGTATTATAAATACAGCCTTGGCTGTTTCATTAAAAGAGACACAGAAGAAGCTGTGCATTTATAGATTTAGAAGGTCTAGTAATGTAATATAAAGTCCCCACCACCACTTATGTCTATGCTCTAGATAACATACACTTCTTTTAAACAAGAAACACCTTTATTAAACCTTTTACAGCAGCTAATTCATAATGCCTAAATAAAGTATGAGGCTAAGCCCTCACTACCTCAGCCACAATATTCTGTTGTGAAATCATAAACTGAATCCAAAGGGCAGATATTAATATTAGCAAATAAACACAATATTTTCCAGGGCAGTGAACCCCTGTGTTTTTTATGTCTTCAGAACTGTCCTTGTCATTCAAGGTAATTTCATGGGTACCTATAACTTCAGTTGAATCTCATCATAACAAAGTTAAATTCCTCAAACCTGTTTGCCTCGGCCTGATTTTTGCCACGTCTGCAAACAGCTGTTTAATGTTTGTCCTTTTCCTTCATTCTTCAACTGATGGGTTCATATCAGTGACTTGGATCTGACTCAGCCACTTCTAGCAGATCATCGGATCCAAGAACTCTTAAATTCCTCTATTTAACCATAATTGCCCTACCCACCTAACATACATTGGATCTTGTTTGCTGTCATTAGCTTCATATGCAGATTCCTTTGCTCTAGAGAGCTTGGAGTTTTTCATGTTTTTTAATACCTGTTTAGTTGTGAGTTACTTTGTAATTCTTAACTTTTGAATTTTACCTTTTTCTTCCTCCCTCCCATAATCTTTAAGCTAAATATAGCTGTTTTTCTATCCTTTTTGGCTACCATTTTTGGTACCCTTACCGTTAACATTGTTGGTATTCCTGTTTACTCTTCAGAGTATTTCCACCTACCATTGTTGGTAGTTTTTCTCATTTCTTTCCCTTTCCTCCAAATTTAAAAAAAAGGTTTATATATATAAACCTTTTTTTTAAATTTAGAGGAAAGGGAAATGTGTATATGTATATATATATATATATATATATATATATATATATATATATATATATATATATAGGGTCTATATTGAATGTTTGAACATTCAAAATTTCAGGTCTCATATGGTCAACACCATATGATCAGATTTTTGAATGTTCGAACATTGTAATAGAGATCTCTGTACAGTGCAGAATGGGAAGATTTACTTTTTCTGCACTGTAATGCAATCTCGGAGTTTGTATATTTAAAGAGCGGGGGATGTGGAGGGTGCAGGGGGGCTTTCCCCATTGCTTAAAACCTTCAGGTAGGTGTTTTGTGTAGTTTATTTTTTTATTAGATATTCGAACTTTTGAAAGTTCGATCATATGGTGTCGATCATATGAGAATAGAACTTTCAAAATATATACATATATATATATATATATATATATATATATATATATATATATATATGTATGCATATATATATATATATATATATATATATATATATATATATATATATATAGGTCTACTTTCTATCACCGAGCTTCCGATTCACCAACACACAAGTTACCGACCCCAAACAACCGAAAACACACAACACCAACAACTCAAAAAACCGAACACCACCACACCAACACAAAAAACGTCAACTACACATTGCACACAACAACATATCCACTAACCTTAACCTAAACCCTAACCCTAACGTCCGACACTACCGCACATTTACACAACCCGCACCCTAACCCTAACTCACTTAACCCACCCCTAAACCTCAACACAGTCACTATCGCACTCTTACCCTACCTGCACCCTAGCCCTAACTCACTTAACCCACCCCTAAACCTCAACACCGTCACTATCGCACACTTACCCTACCTGCACCCTAACCTTAACTCACTTAACCCACCCTAAAACATTCAGCCCGTCACTATCGCACACTCACTCCACCCGCATTCTAACCCTGACACACTTAACCCTTCCCTACACTGCTCTACGTCACTTCCACACACTTACCTTACCGGAACCCTTAGTCCGACACTACCGCACACTCACCTTTCCCACATCCTAACCTAAAATCCCTCACTATCGTACACTTACCTGTCCGCTCCCCAATCCTAAATCTTTCACTTTCGCACACTTACCGGATCGTGCTCACACGCTGCCGTTGTCGGTCTCTCAGCTGTCGGGATATCGCGTTTTCGGTAACCTACCTGTTCGGTCGTTCCATCTTGGTCTTCCGGGTGTCGGTGACGTGGCGCTTCGGTTATTCGAAGTAGACCCATATATATATATATATATATATATATATATATATATATATATACACACACACACACACACACATATACACATACATAAAGCATTGACACTGGATCTGGGAGTTGAAGGTGTCTCTGAAGCTGTCAGATCTGTCATTTCCCCTCAGGGCCTTGGCACTAGCTATCTCTGGTCTGACTCCCTCCTCAGATGGAGTGCTGATGGGATTGCAGGAGCTGATGGTTCAAGAGATTCCAGCTGTGGTGCCTTCAATTTCTGTGTGCCCTAGGTGTTATGCCTTTGAGGGCTTTCTCCTTGGCTAGAGAAGAGACATCCATGCCCCCTTCAGATCATAAAACCCTGCCTTATCCAGTTCTTTGCTCTGAGCCTCAACTATCCTTTCCACTAGGACAGCCAAACTGAACTAGTCTCAAGCCAGTCCATCAGAACATCATCATCTCTTCTGATACTTCCTAGAGCACCCCTCTAGGAAGTACTTCAGAAGAGAACATGTAAGAGGAGGCACTTAGATTCCCCCCCCCAGGAATCTCTGAGGACACAAATTATGATGAGGGGGAGGGGTCCCCAGATCACCACCGGAAGTGGTTTCCTTTGGAGACATTCTGGAACTCCTGAAACAAAAAGTTTGTTTGGCTCTGCAACACCAGCTCACAGGAGGAATTGGTGTCCCTGAAGACTTTTGGGTTTGGCCCATCTACTTCCTGGGTGACCACCCTCCCAGCCAATGAGCTCATTAACCTTGTATACTGTATACTGTAGAGCAAATGCTCAAAAGACCAAACAAAATGTTAACTCCCCCGAAAGACTGCACACATTGGAGCAAGGGAGTCTCAGTTGATGCTATGGTTGTGGCTACAGCCACAAAGAAATACCTGATAGAACATAACATAGAGTTGAGGGCTTTGAACAGATTTGGGAAGTGAGAGTATACTTCAGTGACCTTTGCCCTCAGGTCACTGAATTACTTGACACATTTTACAAGGTTAGGAAGAGGTGTGACCAAGGCGCTTGCAACATCTCTTTCTGGGTCCGTGTCATCTGAAGATGGAAACAGAATCTCCTCGCAATTGGCCACCTTCCAATCCATCTCGACTGCATCCATGAGATTGATCGCCCATGCTGCAGAAGGTAACTCACCAGCTGTGGGTCCAGGAATAGCTGTCAGAAGACATGCCTGGATGCACTTATATGATTTTTGTGGAGCCCTTTATGTCTTCATTCTTCAGTGCACCTTTTGATTGATCTTCTCTGTTCGGCCCCAAGGTTGTAGACAGGGTCTCCAGATGTGAACAAGAGGGAAAGACCATTTCTGTCTTTGGCATACATTTTTCAACCCCTAAAAGACCTTTCTCTAGGAATCAGCAAGGAGATAGAAAATGTGGTTTAGGAAATCCCAGGGTCCTTTCCAAGAGTCATGGGGAGATTGTTCCCCCAGGGGCAGAGGGGCAACTCCAGTGGAAGACATCACCTCCTGGCAGAGATATCTCACAGAACCAGGGCTGCAGGGATTCCTTCTCAGATAAGGCCTATCAGCGCTCCTGAAAGGAGGCCCGACTATCCCCCTCTGGAGGCAGTTAGGTGATGTTTGCCTCTGCACCAGACAATCTGGCTATGTATAACAAAATATTTGTGGGTGCAGAGAATCATATTCGGAGGTTAATTCTATTTTCTCTAACACATCCAACCAATGTGAAGAAAATCTCAGATGTTCCAACCCGTCAGAAGGGAGCAGCATCTCTAGAGATTATCAAAAAGGTCCCTTCAGACCAGACAGGGTCTGGAACTTACTCAGGATTCTTCTTGGTGCCAAAAAAGACAGGGGACTTGAGATCAGTCCTGGATCATATCAAATTTAATCAGTTTGTTCAGTATTCAAAGTTTCTGATGGTCATGGTTCAGTCCACTCTGGTTCTGCTACAAAAGAACAATTGGATATGCTTGATAGATCTTCAGGAGGTGTACTATGACATTAAAATTAACAGGTGCTACAAGAGATAACTGCACTTCTGGCTGGGAGACAGTCATTAACAGTTCAGAGCACTGCCCTTTGATCTCACCACAGCCCCCAGGGTGTTCAGCAAATGCATTGCAGTGGTAGCAGCTCATTTGAGTCTGCTGAGAATCTGAGTATTTCCATATCTAAACGACTGGCTCCTAACTGCTTCAACCATGCATTGACTTTTATAGGCAATGGACTACTTATTCCAGTAGTGTGCCTATCTAGGGATCACTGTCAGTTACAGCAAATCCTGGCGTATGCGTACACAGAGCCTGAAGTTCATAGGTGCTCGTCTGGACACAGTCAGTCAGACAGCCTGTCTTCCCTCTACTCAAATACAGACATTGAGGTCCCAAGTCAAGAAAGTGATTCAAAGTTCTTTTCTTCCAGCCTGATTAATGTTACAAGCCCTGATTCTGATGCTGAAGTATCTATTCCTTCAGCTTCTCCTCCTGAGGATTATTCTTTTGGGGAAACCCTGCATACCATGAGGGAGCATTTCCACTGGGAGAGCCAAGATTACTCAGAATCAAAGAAAAGGCTCAGAGACTTTCTTCTACCCCAGCACAGACCTCTTACTATTCCACCTGTTCTAGACATTGTAGATGATGTGTTTTCAGAGTCCGGCCTGTCCCCTGACTCTTTGCCTCCTGCACCTGTTAAGCCAGACAGATACTACAGGGTTCCAGACTCTCATACATTTCTTTATAAAAACCCTGCTGCTGACCCAGAAACAATATCTCAGGGTCCCAAAGGGGTCAAGGCCTCTACTGCTAAAAACCCTGTTCCCTCGGATAGGGATTCTAGGGCACTGAACAGATGGGGGAAAAAGATTACACTTCTGCTACCTTGGCTGTAAGGGCTTTAAATTGTCACTTTCATATGCTTAAATATCAGCAATATTTAATGTCACTGCTAAAACAGAAAATGTTGACAAATTCTGAATGTTCTGAAAACAAGGAAATGTAGGATTTATTGCATGCAGCTGAACAAGTGGGAAAGCATACTTTGCAATGTGGTTTTGATTCACTGGAGGCCTCTTGTAGGGCCGTTGTTACAGGTTCTGTTATTTGAAGGCATGCTTGGTTAAAGTAATAGAATCTGCCTGATCATGTTAAAGCAAAATTGTTGGATGCTCCACTACAGCATGATACTTTGTTTGGTGTTAAGGCAGAAGAGGTGTTGAAGAAAATGGAGGATAAAGCAAAATCTATGCAGACAGTAAAGGATTTCTTACAGGTACAACCACCCAGATTTAGCAGGAACTGGCCTTCTAAGAATTGGTCCTTTCCAGTGTCAGACAGGCCACAAAGAGGCAGATACAGATGCCCTAGAGGCAGACAACAACCCCAGGGCTCATACAGGCCCAAACAATGGGGTGCTACTACCTCCAAAAACGGAGAAGACAAATCACAGCCATATAGAAAACAGTCCCAATGACTTCCCTCTGCCAATGACAAGCACTTATCTTTTGGTAGCACCCTTAGGGGGAAGGCTAGCACTTTTTTCACAAAATTGGCACATGATCACCCAGGACAAATGGGTCTTAAATATAGTCTCTCAGGGCTACAGGTTCCACATTCACACCCTCCCAAAGGCAGAAAGTATGCCAGACCTGCCACACAATCAATGGGCTGAGGCGCAAAAACAAGTTTCATCTCTCATGGACATGAGGACTATTCAGCCAGTACCACAGCAAGAGCAAGGACAAGGATTTTACTCAAGACTTTTCTTAGTACCCAGAAAGGACAAAGCCTGGAGATCAATTCTGGACCTGTCTATTCTAAACACTTTTCTGGATGTTCCAAAATTCAAAATGTTGACTCTGCAGCAGCTACTGCCCATGCTGGGCAAGAAGGCTTGGCTTGTAACGTTGGACTTCAAAGAGGCGTTCCTGCATGTCCCAATCAGACAGTCTTTCAGAAGATACCTCAGATTCATAGCTGGCTCAATGCACTACCAATTCTCTCCACTGACCTTTGGCTTATCTACTGCTCCCTCGGTCTTCACAAAATGCCTGGCACCAGTAATTGCATTTTGCAGACAAAGATGAATTCAGATATATCCCTACTTGGATGACTGCCTTATTCAAGCAGAGAACAAAGACATTCTGCTAAAGCATCTGGCGTTTGTAAAAAGATTACTAATTTGTCTAGGGTATACAGTAAACGAAAAGAAATCAAAACTAGTACCCCCTCAAGAGATAATATTCCTGGGTGCAAACTTAAATACAACTGCCCAGATGGCTTATCTCATGCCAGACAAACAAAGGCAACTGACTTCTTACTTCAAAAGCATGGCAACAAAGACCCAGTTATCTGCAAGAAAATTTCTGCAGGCTTTGGGCTTCATGGCATCCTGCATTCTGCTAATTCCATATGCAAGACTGCATATGAGGAAGCTACAATGGTATCTAAAAAGTGTTTGGACTCAACATTGCCACAGCCTGGAAACATTAATTACTCTCATTCCCTGCCTGCTACAGGAGTTTCGATGGTGGGCACAGACCTGTCACCACAACAAGGGACAGCCATTCACTTTACCCACAGCGAGGCAGACACTAACAACAGATGCATCAGGTTATGCCTGGGGGGCCCACGTGGCAGGAAAATGTATTCAGGGCACATGGCCCACAAGCCAAAGGCACCTTCATATCAATCAAAAAGAGATGCTAGCTGTACAGAATGCCCTGACAGCCTTCAAGGATCTACTTCATCCGGGACAACTACTGATAAAGACAGACAATACTACAGTCATGTGGTAAATAAACAGGCAGGGAGGCACACATTCTTACCCCCTCTGCAGACAAGCCATGATTTTGTGGAGCACAGCTTTGACTTATCAAGTACACCAACAAGCACAATTCCTGCCAGGAAAGTCAAATGCTCTGGCAGACGAACTAAGCAGAAACCTCATGGATCCTCATGAGTGGAAACTAGATCCACAGATCTTCAGCATGATAACAGGGAAAATGGGGATGCCCAGACATAGATCTATTTGCCTCCCCTCACAACTGCCAACCACAGAGATTCCGCACAAGGACGTATCACAAACAAGCATGGAAAGTGGATGCGCTGTCATTCAGCTGGAAAACCCTTACAGTATATGCCTTTCCTCCACTGCCTCTACTTCCCAAGGTACTCCTAAAGGTCAGACAAGAGAAGCCAAAAATAATACTGATTGCCCCAGATTGGCCACGCCAGCACTGGTACCCAATCCTAAAGAGCTTGTCTCAAGGCCCAGCCTGGACATTACCTCAAATTCCTCACTTACTCTCCCAACAAAACAATCAGAACCTGCACAGCCAACTCAGAACCCTAAATGTGGCTGCATGGCGGATAATGTAACCATTCAGAACACACCTCTCTCTAAAGCGGTTCTGGATGTTATTTTGGAGGCCAGGAGGCCCAGCACCAGAAAATCTTATGCTGAAAAATGGAAAAAATTCTGTGCTTGGAACCAGGCACAAGGAATTGACACACTTGTACCAAATATTCCTCAGATTTTACAATACCTAACTGAGATGCTGGACAAAGGCCTATCCTTCTCATCAATTAAGATCCATGCCTCTGCCATTTCAGCTCATTACAATACAGACCCACCTATTTTTTCCCATCCACTACTAAGGCAGTACCTCAGAGGGGCCAAAAACATAAGACCTCCAAGGAGAGCACCAATACCTGCATGGGACCTCAATTTTGTCTTGGAAAAGCTCACACTGCCTCCTTTTGAGCCAGCCAATACAGCTGAGATAAAACTCTTATCGTGGAAAACAGCTCTGCTCCTAGCAATAACTTCAGCAAGAAGAGTCTCAGATTTACAGGCATTAATGGCTGTGGAACCTTTTATTATTTTCCATCCGGACAGGGTTTCTCTAAGGACAAACCCAACATTTATGCCTAAGGTAGTGTCCAGTGTACCTCTTAACCAAACCATTCATTTGTCTACCTTTTATCTAAACTCACAGAATAAAGGGGAAAGACTTCTGCATTCTTTGGACATACACAGATAGTTACGCTTCTACTTGGACAAAACTAAAGCTTTCAGAAAGACTGAGCAACTGTTAGTGGCATATGCTGCAGGATCACAAGGAAAGGTTATTTCAAAGCAGACTATTTCAAAATGGATAGGCCACTGCATTCATTTCTGCTATTCACAACATGGCAAATCAGTGCCTAAGGGCATTAGGCCACATTCAACCAGAGCAGCAGCTACTTCAGCAGCCTTCCTCAGAGGAGTACCTACCAAGGATATTTTGGAGGCTGCAACTTGGACTTCAGTGCACACTTTTACAAAGCACGACCACTTACCTCTTTACTCTAAATCCAGAGCAGGCTTTGCCACTGCAGTTCTGCAGGGCCTCATAGCCACTCCCAATTCTATTTAGGTCCAGCCTCAGCTTTGGGATTCAACCCAAGTGTAATGACTGCAGCAGTGAAACACGATGAACATAGTACAGTTGTGTACCTGCCATAAATGTAGATGTTCGAGTGTATTCACTGTTGCAGTCTAGGTTACCCTCCCTCCATCCCCCTTTTCATTGCTGGGACTTATCTATACTTCTCTATTCTATACAACCTATGTGGTGTATTTGCTTGTAGATGAAGGTAATGATTATGTTACTGCATGCTTTTTTATAAGCAGAATTTTTAGCCTTCCTTTTTGGGGGCACCTGACATCTGGGGCAAGAAAAACTGAAGAAAATGGCGTCGGCTGCATCTTTTATACCCCTGGCGCACTGACGTCAGGGAAGAGGCGACAGCAACCGACGCCGGACCAGGACTTTGGAATTCAGGCTGACTGCGGGTAGCCTGCCAGCAGGATAACCCAAGTGTAATGACTGCAACAGTGAATACACTCAGACATCTACATTTATGGTAGGTACACAATTGTACTTTCTACTTCAAAATGTCGAAAACTCATAACATCTAATTTCAAAATAGTGAGACCATAACATCAAAAAATCAAAACATCTAAAACTCATGACATCGAATTTCACAACATCAAAAATGTATAAAATTGAGTAGTGTATCATCAAACATGTAAATGCTATAGTTTATTCTGTTAATCTTTATGTAGTGCTTATTACGCCACTTTGTACTTGTTTTTAGGCCATACAGGTAAGTGATTTAGACATTGTGTACATCCTTTATGGTGATTGCGATACAGTGGGGTTAGGAAATTTATTTTTTCCCATTTATTTTCCCATTTAAATGTATTTTTTCTAGTGCAATCTCAGAGTTGGTATATTTGATTTTGGGGGGAGCAATATGTTTGTTCATTTGGTGTTGTTATAGGTGGAGGGGATGTTATTTATATTTGCTTTGTAGTTTTTGATGTTGTGAAATTCGATGTTATGAGTTTTAGATGCATTGAATTTTCAGTGTTATGGTCTCACTGTTTTGTAATTAGATGTTATGAGTTTTCGAAGTTTTGAAGTAGAACTATATATATATATATATATATATATATATATATATACACACACACACACACACACACACGTATGTATATATTAACACACACGTACGCGTGCACACACACACACGCACACACACACACACACACACATATTTATTTATATGTATACATGGACAGGTACTGTAAACCACCTCATCCCCTCATATCTAAGAGCTATAAAAAAAATTCACTATCATAAGCCTATCTCTGCATTATAAACAATCGGCTTATTATGCTTAGATCTAGGAGTTTGTAATGTGCCTGCATGGACCACTACAATGTGCACTTTTCTGTTAAAAAAAAAAAATCTCATTTTAAACTGTAGCAAACTGTCTGCTACCAATGTGGCAAACATTTGCTACATTTTATACTGTACCTGCACAGGGAGCTACAGACACTCACGTTTTAATTAAAAGAAAAAAAGAAGCTTTTGTATTTTCTACTTTTAAACTGTAGCAAACTGCTTGCTACAATGTAACAAGCAAATGCTACAGTTTAGAGTACATGCAGAGTGTAGCAGTGCTCAGGTTTGACCTCAAATGTAATATCAGCTTTTAAAAGCCTGCATTACATTAAAGAAATATCATGATCAGATGATTGTGTTTTTCCATCTCTACTCACCCTAGCTGCACTGCTGTCAGAGCCAGGAAAAACATTTTCTAAAATTTATGCAAACAGAAAAACATCTCTGGAAATCAGGAGCATCTAGTCTCACTGGATAAGCACTGAGATCGGTTCTTGAAAGCTGACAATGCCATAACTTTCAACTGTCCAGATTTTCACAAAATTTCCAGATTTTTGTCTCATAATTTAGGTATGTTCCTCATAAAATTTGTGGTTTTATGGATTTTTGCAGCAAATCAGTAAGGATTGAATTTATTAAATAATGATAGGCATTTGAGTTTCAGACTACATATTCCTCAAAAAATGCATGGTAGCACCAGACATTTTATTCTAGCAACTTTGTAAGAGCAATATTTCAAATGAGTCCCTATTTTGGGGGCTTTGTCCCCCATTATTTTTGTTTTATCTAGATTTTTGGTGATAACAGGTTGAGAGCTTTGGCTGATGTTTAATGCTTACTGCACAAAGTAACAGCACATAGCTGATATCACTCTCAGGTATCTCAACCCCCAAGACTCTAATATCTGTGATTATGAAGTACTCTGTATGGCTGTCCCTCACCCCTGAGGTTTGTAAAAAAATGCATGGATCACAGAACTGAATACCTTCACTACTGTTAAAAATCACCCACACATATATCTGGTTTTCCAGTATTTTGTAGAGAAAAGCGCCCTAAAGATTGGAGCAATGCTTCTGTCAGAGTCTGAACTGCCCGATTAGATGTTCTTCGTGTTTCACTGTTGCAGTCATCGGCCTGATTATCAAAGTCTTGGGTCCTGTGTTGGTTGCTGTCTCATCTTCTGTGACGTCAGGTAGTCAGGGGTATAAGGCATGCGGCCGACGCCATTACGTCATTCTTTCTTGCTGTGCGGTGCCCGAAGCAGAAGCAGTTCGTAAGTGCCGGTCGGCTGACTCCTAAAATTTTCGTTTTCGAGTTTCAGAACCGAAGTCTTCAACTAAACCTAAGTACCCCGTTGGGGAAACTTTTTCTTGCTCTAAACTGATGTCAATAAAAGTCAATAATTGTATTTCTTGTGGAAAGCAAATACCTCATAAAGATTTCCATTCTTACTGTATTCCTTGCCTAGGCCCTGACCACGACGTACCTCACTGTCAGTTTTGTGCCTTATTTAAGCAACGAACCATTCATCGTCGGTATATTTACACTTCTAAATATTTTGGTGCTCGGTTTAATTATCCAGATATGTCTTCAGTAAGCCATCTGACTACCGACTTTCCGAAAAAATGCAAAGATAAAGATAGAGACAGGCCGCCTAAGTCCAAAGCTGCTGACGACGCTTCTCACAGCCCCTGATACCCACTACTTCAGATTCGCAAGCCTCTAGTGAGACCCATTCGGAGTCCGGTATGCCGCGAGATGCTTCAACCATGGAATCTGTGGATGTCTCTACCTTGGATAGGTCCAGAGCCGCTGTGCAGGAACCGGCGTCTGAGGGTGTATTCAGGCCTACTGACTTGAATATTAAACCGATGCCATCTTCTTCTTCAAGGCCTAAATCTCGAACCATGCCTAGAAAACTGATGACCAGACTGCATGGTCAGGCCTCCATGCCTAAAAAACAAATGATAAGAATGGCTGAAGACCTTATTACTTTAATCAGGGGAAGCCACCCTTCCCCCTCTAAGAAACCTAGGACTGAATTTCCTTATGATACTTCTGACCAGAATTCTGAAATTTCTGTTTCCTCTGATGACCAGGATTTACCCTTATCTACATATGAGGATTCTGATGCAGAGGACTCTATTCCCTCTGCCCCCCCCCCCCCCGGAGGATTTCTCTTTTGGTGAAACCTTGCATACTCTTAGGGAGTATTTTCATTGGGAAAGCCAGGATTACTCTGATTCTAAAAAGAGGCTTAGGGATTTCATACTCCTGCCCCAGGACAGGCCTTTAGCTATCCCTCCTGTAATGGGCATTGTGGATGATGCCTTTTTGGAATCTAGTTTGGCCCCTGACTTTTTACCTCCTGCTCCCAGAAAACCTGATAGATATTACAGGGTTCCTGACTTTCACAAGTTCCTTTTTAAAAATCCCACTACGGATCCTGAGACCATCTCACAGGGACCCAAGGACATTAAGGTTTCTACTGCCAAAAATCCTACCCCCTCTGATAGAGACTCCAGGGCACTGATGGGGTAAGAAGGTATACACTTCTGCAACCTTGGCCATCAGGGCCTTAAACTGCCAGTTTCATATGTTAAAGCATCAGCAGCATATTACTGGACTGCTTAAACAGAAAATTATGTTGATTCCTGATTGTGCTGAAAATAAGGATTTACAGGATTTAATGCATTCTGCTGAACAGGTTGGAAAGCATACTTAGCAATGTGGTTTTGATTCACTTGAAGCATCTTGCAGGGCTGCGGTAACTGGGTCTGTACTTAGAAGGCATGCCCAGCTTAAGGAGCAATCCTTGCCAGATTATGTTAAAGCTAAATTACTGGATGCTCCCTTAAATCAGGACCATCTGTTTGGCAGCAAAGCAGAAGAAGTTCTTAAAAATATGGAGGAAAAAGCTAAATCTGTGCAAACTGTTAAAGATTTCCTGCAAGTACAGCCTCCAAGATTTAGTAGGCATTGGCCCTCTAAGAATTGGTCCTTTCCTGCCTCTTCAGTGGGGGCTCCCACTTCCAAATCAGGGAGTAGTAAGACTCCCCCTATGGTAAATTGTCTCAATGACTTAACTTTAAAACTTCCAAGCACTTCTCAACTGACTGCTCCTTTAGGGGGAAAGATTACTCTACAGGCAAAAATCTGGGAACTCATTACCCAGGACAAATGGGTTTTAAATATAGTTTCCCAAGGATACAGATTTCAATTCCACATGTTACCAACCCCAAACGGTTGGCCAGATAGGTTCATAGGTTCATAGGTAGGTACTAGGCTATCTGCCCAAGGGCATTTATAAGCCTAGCCAGAGTGTGTCGGTTTTTGCCACCCCATTGATTAATTAACTGATCCTCTGTCAAGCAGAGCCAATGAAGTGATCCCAGGGGTGTATTTTCTGTTACCCATCCACTCGTCAAGGTTTCTCTTGAAGAGTGTTAGTGAGGGGCTCTGCCTGATGTAATTTGGAATTCTGTTCCAAAGCATGGGACATCTCTGTGACAGGAATCTATCCCTCCAGCATGTTCTATTTATTGTTGTGGTGAGGTTTAGCTCACTAGAGCGCATGGCTCACAGTGACTTGGATTTCTTTAGGTGGAGCATGTCCATCAATTCTGAGTTGTACATGGCTTTGTAAGTAAGGAAGAGATCACCTCTGAGTAAGCGATATGCCACTGAGTACAGCCGGAGTTTTTTCAGTTGGGCTGCATAGGACATATGTTTGAGACCAGTAATCCTCTTGGTGAGGTACTTTTGTGGTCTTTCCAGCTGTTGGAAATGTCTTGTGAGGTACATCCCAAATGTGGCATTGTACTCTATGATGGGTCTAATGAGTGACGAGTAGAGGGGCACTATAACCTCTTTATTTCTAGATGTGAACCCTTTAGTAATTAGATGGGCCACATAGAAGGATTTCCTAACTACTTTGGCAATATGATTGTCAAAGAAGAGATTACTATCTACCTGGGTCCCCAGATCTCTTATTACCTCTTCTGTATTAAGGGGGCTGCCACCTATGTGGTAATTCATGGGTGTTTTGTTTTTCCCCAAACAGGATGACTATGCATTTTTTGGCATTTAGCTTGAGGCAATGACTTTGACATCAGGTGTCCATCCCAGTAAAGCCCTTTTGGAGGATGTCCGTGTCAGCCGGAGAGTCAATTATGGCTCCCAGTTTGCAGTCATTGGCGAACGTGGTTAGCCATAGTCCTCCTGTGTTTGCCTGTACTTCTGAGAAATATATGCTGAACAGTAGGGGTCCCAGGACCAAGCCTTGCAGGACACCACTTGTGACTGGTTTAGAGTCGGACCTGGAGCCTGCTATTCTTACCGTGTGAGATCTGTCTGTAAGCCAGTTGGCAACCCATCTCATGACGTAGGGGTTTATGTTCAGGCTGGTGAGTTTTTTTGTAATACCCAAGTGGGGAATGGTGTCAGAAGCCTTGGCAAGGTCAAGGTAGGCTGTGTGAACCACCTTTCCCTCATCTATGGCCTTGGTGACTGTCTCGAAGAAGTCAACCAGGTTTAGTAGGCCTGATCTGCCCTTAACAAAGACGAACTGGGTTGGGTCAAGTGTTTGGAGGTTCCCAAAGTCTTTGTTAATGAGTTCCATGATGATGCACTCCATAGCCTTGCAGACCAGGCTAGTCAGGCTTATGGGGCGATAGTTGCCATGGTCAGTTGTGGTTCCTCCTTTGTGGAGAGGAATAACCATTGCTGTGTGCCATTCTAGGAGCACGTAGCCTGTGGAGAAGCTGAGGATGAACAGTGTGTTTAGGTGGGGGGGTTAGTTCGTTCTGTAGTTCATGCAAGACACAGCCTGGGACACCACCTGGTCCTACTGACGCTGTGCTTTTGGCTTTTGAAAGGGCTGTTTTCACCTGTGCCTCTGTGATTTTTGGGACACTACACTTTTCCGGTATTGTTGTGGGCCCTTTTGGAGGTGAGAGGGGGGTGAAGTTTGCACTGAATCTATCTGCCAGGATGTTGGCAATATCAGTAGGTTCAGTATATTTTGTGCTATTTTGCACTAGTTCAGTGCATATCTGCGAGTTGCCACTTAGATTCTTAACATAGCTAAAGAAGGCTTTGTGGTTATCTTTTGAATCCTTGGCTATTTTTCTTTCAAAGTTATACTTGAATGATTTCATGTGGGACCTCAGTTTCTTACTGATACTGATCAGGGATGTCTTTCCTTCTTGGGATTTGCTTTTTTTTCTGAACTAGTTTCCTCCTTCTATTGTATAGCCTGTTTATTGCACGGGTCCACCAAACTGGTTTACTTCTCTTGGAGGAGTGAGTCTTGGTTTTGCTAGGGTTGGCACGATCCGTGCATCCCTTGTAGGTGCTCATAGAGTGCATTTGTAAAGGTTTCTGCATCTTGGACAGCGTTATCCTTTAGAGTGGGGGCTATGAAACTTACTACCTCTGTCTTAAGTATAGTGAAGTTTGCTTTAGAAAAGTTTTTTACTGTGGTTTCCTTAGTTGGGGGTGGTGGTGGGGTGTGGACATCCAGAGTGATTAATTTATGGTCTGATCTAACCAGTGATGGGTTGACCTCCAGTGTGGAACACCTGTCGCCCATGTTGGTGATGACCAGGTCCAAATTGTTTTCACCTCTGGTAGGGGAGCTTACCAGCTGATCCAGGGCATTTGAGTTGATGAATTCCAGGAAGCACTGGGCCTGGGAATTTGTACTTGAGTAGTTTTCCCAGTGAATGGTAGGGTAATTGAAATTGCCCAATATCAGAGTGTTTGGTAGGACCTTCATGTTTGCCAGTGTCTCCAGAAAGGTGGAGTGGTGGTCCTGGGTCATGGAGGGTGATCTGTAGCAGGCCACAATTTGCATTGCAGATTTGCCCGATGTTAGTTGCACATGGATGAACTGAGAGTTATCATGCTGCACCACTAACCTGGAGGTGTAGATATCCTTGATGAATATGGATACACTCCCTCCTTTTTGTGTTTCCGTCTGTGTTCTGTGGCCGAAATGTGTGGTATGAGTTGTAGCCCAGTAGTGCTGGGGTGCTGTCTGGAGACAAACCAGGTTTCAGTTACTGCACAGATGTCAATGTTTTCCATACTGAGGAGTGCTTCGAGCGCATGCATTTTGAGATTTAAACTCCTGGCGTTGAGTAGCATAACCCTCAGTTTTTTGTTAATTGCGCTGTTTACAGAGGTGGGTTTGACTTTTAAGCCTTGCCTAAAAAAGGCACTATGGGGGCAGCAAGAGCCTTGGCCAGTATTCGGAAGCCTAGGGTGACAGGTGCAAGCCGTCTCTTGCAAAGCAACGTGGCTTGTCGGGCATGTCGTCCCAGACTGGCAGACACTGGATCCCCTTTAAATGACACCAGAAACTTAGCCAATTGTTGAAATTGATAATTTATTCTTTATACTAAGATATCATTCTTGGTGAGGGCAGGATGCTACTCAGGGTCAGGGTCATACCAGACTAGGTTACATGATCAGAGAGCTCTTCCATGTCTCTTTTCATGTAGTCCAGGGAGTTATGTCTCAGGTCATTCACACCAACATGAACAATGACAGAGTCATATTTGTACTTGTTCTGGAGTGACCTGAGTGCTTGTGTTAAGTGACAGATTCTGGCTCCCGACAGGCAGCTAACAGTAACCTTCTGCTTGTCCAGCCTAGTGAGTGGGACATCAATGTGCCTGACTATAGAGTCACCTATTACTAGTGTGTTAGGTATGTTATTTACTTTAAGGACTGTGATTGTGCGGCACACTGATTTTGTGTTTTATGTGTTGTCTGGTTTGTGATGGGAAGTGCAGGTTGTTTGGGTGTCTGCTTTGGAGGTCTCTGATGCTTTTGCAAGTTTTTATTTAGAGCCTCCGAGTATATTTATGTGTATTTTTTGCCAGTGCTGTTTTAGTACGTCTGTGTGGGGCTGGAGTTGTGGTGCAAGTGTTAACCTTCTCCTCTTGACTGTCTATTTCAGTCTTGGGTGGAGACATCTTAGCTTCCAGTTTGGCTGTATAATTGCATCTCTCGCATATGTTAGTGTTTTGTGGTAGGAGGAGAGGGTTGTCTGTGTACATGAGGCAGTTGTAACATTGCCTCAGGATACCCAGATTTACAAGCTGGACTGGAGAGTGCACCTGAAGTTGCCCTTTGGTCATGCCTGAATAGTAGGATGAGCTGCTTAGTCGCTTGGTTGGTGAGAGGTGAATAAAGAGCTTTGCCCTGCTGGGCAGTCAGTGTCAGGGTATATTAGTGCTTGCTATTAGGTCTGAGCAAGTGCTGGTCTGTAAGATGCTTTTTGAGTGCTTAGGTTAAGAGTTACACTAGTTTCAAGGGAAAAACTGAAGAGGAGACTTAGTGGAGCCGGGAATAATTTAACCATAGCTAACCAGCACTGCCCGGTTTGTAAAACCGTGCACATGCGGTTTTTATTGTAGGGAAATGAAAGATAGAGAAATTAGCCCAAAATGGCCATAAACTACTAACTTCTGGGCTGGATCCACTCCTCCAGGGACAGATAGGTTGCTCAAAGCTCCCCTCTCTCACAGGCGAACAGAGAAACTTCCTTCTATCCGAGTAAGGTATGAGCAACTCAGAAACTAGTATCACAGCCCTGAATTCAGCACTAGCCTGAAAACTGGACTATACTAGCTTAGAAAGGGGAAACAAGGAATTTTTTTGTTTATTTTTGTTTTTTTTTAAAGATAAGGCAAAAACAGTAAATAATGCACTTAAAACAGCTTTAAACAACTACAAACGATCAGAAAAGGCTATCACACTTTAGTGTCTAGCCTACAACAGTTAAATTATTTAAACAAAAAACTTTTTAAAAGTGCAGGCAGTCAAATAAGTACAATATGTGAAAAAAATTAAATTTTAAATCACAATAAATGCTGAAAAATCTGTGTTTAGGCAGAAAACAGTTAAGTACAGCAAGAAAGTACAGAAAACTGATACTTAATCACTCCAGAGTCTCTCTCCTAAGCTAGAAGGCTTGTATCAGTGTAAGGCTTTCTAGTGCTACCCACTAGGTTAGTTACAGGAAAGATGGGAAACAAGCGCAGATGTGGTCTTTTAAAATAGAAAGTTGAAAGAGATGGACAAACTGTCCAAATGGTCAATAAACCACAATTTCTGGGCCAAGAACCTCTCCTCTCATGGTAGACAGGCTATCTAGTGCTTACCACTCCCACTGATAAGCTAGAAGGCTTTCTTCCAACATAGAAAGCTTGTGGGGCTAAGAAGCTTACCAACAGTCCTGGATACAGCAACTCTGTATCTGGACTAGGCTAGTTACAGGAAAGGTGGGAAACAAGCGCAAGTGTGGCTTTTAAACCAGAAAGTTGAAAGAGATGGAAAAAAACTGCCCAAATGGCCAGTAGCTACAATTTCTGGGCCAGAAACCACTCCTCTTGTGGTAGATAGGCTACCTAATGCTTACCACTCCCACTGATAAGATAGAAGGCTTCCCTCCAACACAGAAAGGCTTGGGGGGGGGGGCGCAGAAGCTTACAAAGAGTCCTGGAATACAACAAATTTGTACCTGGACTAGACTAGTTACAGGAAAGGTGAGGAACAAGTGCAAACATAGTCTTTTAAGCCAGCAAGTTGAAAGAGATGGAAAACTGCCCAAACGGCCAAATAAACTGCAATTTCTGGGCCAAAACTCACTCATCCCATGGAGGATAGGCTACCTAGTGCTTACCACTCCCACTGATAAGCTAGAAGGCTTTCCTCCAACACAGGAAGGCTTGGGGGCTCAGAAGCTTACTAACAATCCTGGATACAACAACTCTGTAACTGGACTAGGCTAGTTAAAGGAAAGGTGGGAAACAGGCACAAGTGCGGCTTTCAAACCAGAAAGTTGAAAGAGATGGAAAAAAACTGCTCAAACAGCCAATAGCTACAATTTCAGGGCCAGAGACCACTCCTCTTGTGGTGGATAGGCTACCTGATGCTTACCACTCCCACTGATAAGCTAGAAGGCTTCCCTCCAACACGGAAAGGCTTGGGGGGGCTCAGAAGCTTACAAAGAGTACTGGATACAGCAAATCTGTACCTGGACTAGACTAGTAACAGGAAAGGCAGGAAACAAGCACAAACACAGGCTTTTAAATCAGAAGGTTGAAAGAGATGGAAAAGCTTCCCAAACGGCCAATAAACTATAATTTCTGGGCAGGAAACCACTCCTCCTGTGGTAGATAGGTTACCTAGTGCTTACCACTCCCACTGATAAGCTATAAGGCTTCTCTCAAACACAGAAGGGCTTGGAGGGCTCAGTAGCTTACCAACAGTCCTGGATACAGCAAATCTGTACCTGGATTACACTAGTTATAGGAAAGGCAGGGACCAAACGCAAAACGGGCTTTTAACCAGAAAGTAGAAAGAGATGGAAAAACTGCCCAAACGGCCAATGAACTACAATTTCAGGGTCAAAACCCACTCTATTCCCATGGTAGATAGGCTACCAAGTGCTTACCATTCCCACTGATAAGCTAAAAGGCTTCCCTCCAACACAGAATGGTTTGGGGGGCTCAGAAGCTTACCAACAGTCCTGGATACAGCGAGTCTGTATCTGGACTTAACTAGCTACAGGAAAGACAGGAAACAAGCTTAGAATTTTATTTATTTTTTTTTGTTACAGAAAAGCAGCTAAAATGGCAGTAAATACAATTCAAACTGTAGTGCAGGCCAGCACACCTGAGTGTGTAGCAACACTACGGCAAATACAGTTCAAATAAATGCAATTAAATTAACAAATGACTAAAAAACAAGTGCAGAAGGCAGTAAATTAAAGGCTACTAACAAGTAGTAATAAGTGCAGAGTAAGAGTCTCTGAACAGATAGCATGCAGAAAATCAACTAAGACAGTTACAGTAAGAGCAGATGAATAATATATATATATATATATATATATATATATATATATATATATATATTTTATTTATTTTTTTTTTTGAGGGACGGAATAGAGCAGGATTAAGAGGCTACAGGGGTTGTCCTTCTCAAATGCTCTTTGTACACAGTAGGGGTGCCTGAAATCAGAATATGGTCTCACTGCACTCAGTTGAGTGAGCAAATGAGATGGGCCCAGAAGGAGCATCCAAATACAAATCTACAAGAGGGGCAGGCAATTTCAAAGCCACCAACATTTAATACCAAAACAAGAACAGGGAGGGTGGATGGGGAACTAACTGTAGAGAGACAGCCACAACTTCAGTTGAGTTAATATTCAGTGAAAAAACACAAATAAATAAATTAAATACAGTATTGTATGCAAAAGAGCAGATAAAAGTGTACTTAAATTCACTTATACGTCCAGCTGATTTCAGGTAGATGTTAGCCAGCCAAAGCTCGGATATTAAGCTCTACCCCCAAATCAGTGAGCAGAGGCTCAAAAGCAAGTACTCTCTCTCTTAAACATAAAAGCTATTCAGTCTGTACCAGAAGAGGAAAAGGGACAAGGTTTTTACTCAAGACACTTTCTGGTACACAGAAAAAACAACTTATGGCGTCCTATCCTGGACCTGTCAACCTTAAACACGTTTTTGGTTTCTTCCTATGCTAGGCAAAGATGCCTGGTTGGCAACACTCAATTTAAAGGAAGCCTACCTGCATAACCCAATCAGGGAATATTGCAGAAAATAGTTGTCTGCACTGCCCTTTGGCTTATCTACTGTGCCCAGGGTATTCACAAAGTGCCTAGCTCCAGTCATTGCATTTTGCAGACAAAGAAATATTCAGATATATCCATACCTGGACAATTGTCTAATTCAGGCAGAAAGCCAGGACATACTTTTGAATCATCTGACATTTGTACAAAAGGTGCTAACTTGCCTGGGGTACACCATAAACGAAAAGAAATCACATCTGGTACCCTGTCAACAAATTATATTCCTGGAAGCAAGCATGAATACAACTTCCCAGATGGCTTTCCTCACACCAGAGAAACAAATTCATTTGACAACTTACTTCAAACTAATGGCCACAAAACCTCTCCTATATGCAAGGCAAATACTGCAAGCCTTGGGGTTCATGGCCTCCTACATTCTACTAATTCCATATGCAAGACTGCATATGAGGAACCTACAATGGTATCTAAAAAGCCTATGGTGTCAAGTTTCTCAGGAACTAGAAGCAATGATTCCTATCATACCTTGCCTGCGGTTAGAGTTCCTTTGGTGGGCAGAGACCTGCCACCAAAACAAGGGACTACCGTTCACTCTACCCCCTGCCGCCCAAACCCTAACAACAGACGCATCAGACTATGCATGCGGGCCTCACCTAGCAGGGAAGTGCATTCAGGGCAAATGAAACCCAAGTCAAATACACCTACATATCAATCAAAAAGAAATGTTAGCTGTACAGAATGCTCTAACAGCCTTCAAGGACCACATTCTTCCAAGACAATTAATGGTAAAGACGGACAACACCACTGTTATGTGGTACATAAACAAGTAGGGGGCACCCATTCTTAGCCCCTCTGCAGACTAGCCATGGCTCTGTGGAACACAGCCTTGAGCTACCAAGTGCATCTACAGGCTCATTTCCTGCCAGGAAAACTCAGTACACTGGCAGACGAACTAAGCAGACATCTCATGGACCCACACGAGTGGAAACTAGAACCAAAGACTTTCAACATGTTGACAAACTAATGGGGGAGCTCAGATATAGACCTGTTTGCCTCCCCCCAGAACTACCAATTGGACAAATTCTGCACAAGGACTCCCCACAAACAAGCTTGCAAAGTGGATGCTCTGTCCTTCAGCTGGAAAAATCTATCAAGTCTATGTCTTTCCTCCTCTGCATCTCCTACCTAAGGTACTACTAAAGATCAAACAGGACAAACCAAAGATGATACTGATTGCACCAGAGTGGCCATGCCAACACTGGTATCCCCTCTTGTACAGTATGTCACTGCTGGCTCCATGGCACCTGCCTCAGACCCCTACCCTGTTGTCTCAACAGGAGAACTGCATTCTGCACCCTCAGCTTCAAACCCTGAACCTGGCAACCTGGCTAATTACCTAATCTCGCCATTACCATTCCTCAGTAAACAAGTTTTGGATGTCATTTTGTAGGTAAGGCAGCCTAGTACTAGAAAATCTTATGCTGAAAAATGGAAAAGATTCTGTGCCTGGAACCAAATTCAAGGGATGGGGCACAGCAGCGCCCAATTTACCTCAGATTCTTCAATACTTAACTGAGATGCTTCACAAGGGCCTTTCTTTTTCCTCCATTAAAATTCACGCCTCAGCCATTTCATTTCATTATAGCACAGAACCACCCCTCTTCTCTCACCCCCACTGCTCAAGCAGTTCCTCAAAGGGGCCAGAAATGTAAGGCCACCCAGGAGAGCCCCAACTCCAGCCTGGGACCTTAACGTTGTATTGGAAAAACTCACTCTTCCTCCTTTTGAGCCAGCTGCAAGTGTAGATTTAAAATTCCTTTCTTGGAAAACACCTTCCTTTTAGCAATCACTTCAGCAAGAAGGGTATCTGAATTACAGGCCCTTATGGCAGTGGAGCCTTTCATCATCTTTCATGCGGATAGGGTTTCCTTCAGGACCAGTCCCTCTTTCATGCCCAAGGTGGTATCCAGTGTGGCTCTTAATCAATCCATTCATTTGCCTGCCTTCTTTTCTAATCCACAGAACAAAGGGGAATGGATACTGCACTCTTTAAATGTGCACAGACAACTTAGATTTTACTTGGACAGGAATAAACGTCAAGAGAAATTTGAACAACTGCTGGTGGCATTTGCTGCAGGGACAGAGGGAAAGGCTATTTCAAAGCAAACCATCTCTAAATGGATAGGCCATTGCATTCTTTTCTGCTATAAGCACCATGGAAAACCTATCCCCCAGCAATTAGACCCCATTCAACCAGTGCTGCATCTACCTCTACAGCCTTTCTCAGAGGTGTACCTACCAGGGACATTCTAGAAGCTGCTACCTGGAGTTCTGTACATACTTTCACCAAGCATTACCATTTACCAATTTTCTCTAAATCCAGAGCTGGCTTTGCCACTGCAGTCTTGCAGGGCCTTACATCTGGTCCTAATGCTATCTAAATGCCTCCTCCCATCCTTAGCTTTGGGAATCCGACTGCAACAGTGAAACAAGAAGAACATAGTACAGTTGTGTACACTTACCATAAACATAGATGTTGGAGTGTATTCACTATTGCAGTCCTGGTTACCCTCCCTCCTGCCCCCTGGCTTCTTTTGGCTATACTTTTACTCTCCTTTACTATGCTTAAAAGCTTTTTGGTCAGTGTACACAACTGTACTTTATATGCCCTTTTTCTTGTGCAGAGCTGTGTAGCATGGGACATCAAACAGTAGAAAGACAGTTGTCCAGCATTTTACTGGAACCTTCCAGTGTTTTAGTTATCACTAATACCCAAAAAATCCATGCCAATGAAGACACACACACACACACACACACACACACACACACACACACACACACACACACACACACACACACACACACACACACAAATGTTGGCACCAGAAGACAAACTGTGACTTTCTTTTTGTGCCAACTTTTTAATTTAATTATCTTATTGTTTTACAAAATTGTTCTTGTACTTCTTTGTTTCTCTTACCTTGTATACCAGTTTATTTATTGTTATCTAAACCATGTATGTACTCTGTTAACTTCCTTGGAGCTTTTCTCCCCAGGACTCCACTGAAAATGGACACTTTGTGTCCAGTTGGATTTATCCTGGTAAAATAATGTTAAAATAAAAATAAATAATAAGTCACTATTACAGTGAGTTGATAATGCAGACAGAGCTGCATACTTCATTGTTGTCCCGAAAATTCATGTTATTTTTTTTCCAAATACATTTATTGAATTATCACTTGTGATATAGTCAAATTTAATTCATGTAAAAGTAATCAAACTATATTAATATAAACATTATACTTCACAAATATTACTATATATCATATAACCTAAGCAATATTCCATAAATTATTCAATTCCTGCCTTTTTTAAACAAGACACATCTTTATTAAACCATCACTTACTACATAGGCAATCATACAGTTATATAAATGAAAACAAACCACACTGACACAATCCTAGTTGCAAGCATTTTACATTACAAACCATACCGACACATCCCCAGTTGCAAACATTTTACATCACTTATAATCTACTCAATCTTTCTCACTCAAACATGACATAGATTATTTAAGTCCTGCTGCCTTTTAAACCTCATTCCTCCCTTGTATGTATTGTTCCCACAATTCCTATTTTTCCTATGTAGTTTGCTCCTACCCTTTTCTAAAGATCTCAGTTCCAGTTGTTTTATCTGTTACTGTATTCACTACTTCCAGTAAAGTTGTTTTTGGTTTTGATTTCCATTTTCTAGTAATCGCTTTTTGTCAGTCACCATTGTTAGACACAGCAAAGCCTTACCACGTCTAGGCAATTCTGATTCTGTATCATAGCTCAGAAAAATCATCACCCTCATCAGACCAATTTGCCCACCCAGCATCTCTGACACTGCTTCCCACAGGGAGTCCCTAACGTATGCCAACTCACCACACTTCCAGAAAATATTTTTTCAGTTACCTCTTTCTTCCCCTTTACACCTCCTACAGTTGCTGTCTGCCTGAGGAAAATTTCTCTGGAGTCTACTTGGGGTATAAAAATATCTATGTAAACATTTCCATGCAAAAATCCTAACTCTTCTAGATTTTGTTGCATATTTGGGAGGCATACATATATCCTCCCATTGTTTCTTTGTGAATTGCTTATCCAGTCTCTCTTCCCAATCCTTTCTAACTTCGTCTGATTGATTCTTATAGTTACAGTATCATGCAATATTTTATATGCTCTACTAATTATTCCTTTTTTAATGGCAGCTTCTGTTCTATATTCTATTAAAAACTCTACCAGTGCTGGCCTTTTGTTTAGAACCTCCCTATTTCTTTCTCTTTGTCTATACTCTGATATCAATCGCTAATAGAGAAGGCAATCTCTAACCTGCAGTCCAAATAAATTCTTGGCGTCTACGCACTCTTATCATCTTTCCCTCTCTAATTATTTGCTCCCAATACCTTGGTTCCTTTGCCAGTTTTCTCCAATAAATTCCAGCCCCCTCTTGCCTATGTTCTATATCCCTAATTGCAGTCATCCCTATCGGCAGAATCTCTGTTCTCCACTCATGTATTGGTTTAGGTCTTAAAATACTTTCTGCTACTTTATGGATATAATATTCCATATGATTTTTGTTGTTCTCCTTAAAGACCTGCATCCAAAATCCCAGTCTCTCCTTGTTTCCTGAGCTTCCCCTGTTTCATCATTACCCCTTTCTACTCTGAATTATAGTTTTCTGCTTGTGCTATGTACATAAGTCTTAACTGTGTAGCTCTAAAATACCCCTTCAGATTGGGTAATTCTAGTCCACCCTGTTCTTCTGGAAGAATCAGCTTATCCCACTTGACTCTTGCCATCTTCCCCTCTCAGATAAAATCCTTCAGTTCTTTATTAACTGCTACTCAACTTCTCCTCTGGTTGATAAAAATATGCCTAACCTGTGTATAAGACTAAAGGGACTAAAAACATTTTAACTGCTTGTATTTTGCTATCCATATCCATATAACAAAGCTTCCACTTTCTCAGTTTTTATATTATCTTTAGTTCACTGTCTTCCCACATATCCTTAGTTGCCACACTAGAATCATTTTAATCCATACTCTTAAATACTTCACTTTATTATGTCCCCATAAATATGGGTATTCCTGAACCAGTTCATGTGTGGGTATATAATTTACTGTTATTGCCTTTGTTTTAGCTTCATTACTTTTGTATCCTGAAAAGACCTGAAACTGTCTCAAAATGTTCCAAAACACTGTAATGTATTTTCTGGTTTTGTCTGGTTTAAAGTAATATCATCTGCAAATAAAGCCAGCTTTTCTTGACTGCCATACCAATTATATCCTTGAATTTCTGAGTCCCTTATTTTCTTTGCCAATGGTTCTAAATGTAAGACAAATAAAGGAGAAAGAGGACAGCCCTGCCTGGTTCCTCTGCTAAAGCAGAAATTTTCAGAGGACCCCATCCACTTTAATTTTCACCTCTGATCCCTCATATATCCTCCTAATCAACCTTATAATTTCTTCAGGAAATGCAAATGCTTCTATTGCCCTGCTCATAAAGTCCCAGCTTACTCTGTCAAATGCTTTCTCTGCATCAAGACCCACCAACAACAATTGTATTTTCTTACATTCTGCTTCCCTCTGGATAATCAGTATTCTGTTAATGTTGTCAAATGTTTGCCTCCCCGCCCACACAGACAAAACCACATTGATCCATATCTATCAGTTTTGGCATTACTTTTGCCATTCTTGTAGCCATTATAGACATGAACACTTTATAGTCATGGTTTAATATTGAAATGGGCCTGTATGAAGCTGGATCTGATGGATCTTTGCCCTCTTTAGGTATTACATCTACCACTGCTTTCTTCCAGGACGGTGGTATTTCTTCTCCTCTTAAGATACTGTTAAACAAAACCTTCCAGATCTTCATCGGTTTTTTCCTCCTAGCTTCCAAACTTCCACAGAAATATCATCTATTCCTGGGGACTTTCATGTAATTTGGTTATACATCACAATTTTTATCTCATCTCTTCCTATCCCAACCATTAGTAATTGAGTCTCATCTATCTCTAACCTTGCCTTGCCAGATTTAATTCTTCCATAAACATTTCAATTTGTAACATTTCTGGATTTTCACATTTCTCTGCTTTATAGAGGCTCTCAAAGAATTTCCAAAATATTTCTAATATCAACTCTGCAGGATCTCTTGTTACCTTCCTTGTTATAGGCTCCCTAAGTCTGGTGACAACCCTTTCTACTTTCTGTTGCCTGAGTGTACTAAAAGCTTTTGTGCTCTAGTGTTGTTATCAAAAAACAGTTGCTTAACAGCAGTCTTTCTAAGCTCATGCATATCATTGAGGTAATCCCTTATTTTCTGCCTAGCATTCTGCAGTTGATCCTCTTCTTGCTCTGTGAGATTCTCCTATTCTGTAATACTTTAACATTTGCCAGTCCCTCTAAATAATTTTTGTCGCTTCTTAACCTTAGCTCCCTTTCTATTATTTACACCCTATTTTTAGACTCCACCTTAATTTTATTCCACTCCCTAGCTATATTTTCAGAAGAAATTTCTATCCTAACAGCTCCTGAGTAATCGCCACTACCCATTCCTTAAATTCCTCTCTTTTCAACAGATAGGTGGGAAAGTGCCAGTGTCTCATTTTTATTTCATTACCCTGTGCTTTTATTTTAGCTATTATTAGCGCATGATCTGAAACAGTTATTGGATGAGTATCAAGACCTTCAATTAAATGCACATGTTCTGTGAAATGTAAATTCTGTCTAGCCTATCCCAGTTTTTATGTCTTGGGGAATAATATGTAAATTCACTCAGAACTCCTATTACTGAATTCACATGTTCCATGCCAAATATTTTCATAACTTTCTTCAAACATCTACCATCCTTTGTTATATTTTCCCTTCTGGGTCCCCAGACACATCTTCCCTGCGGCAAATCAAATTCCACTCCCCACCTGTAAGTTATATTCCTTGCTGAAAATCATTAGTTCTACCAGAATTTTCTTAAACTCCATTATGTCCAGAAAATGCATGCTTGTAAAAAATGTGCTGCCCTTTTAACTTCTAATATAAAGTAGAGTAGTATTTAAAACAGATCCTGATTTTTGGATCTTTACCTGCCCACAGTATCAGAAGAACAAATAATTTACCAGTAGGTTTGTTTCTTGATGACATGCAACTATTGCAAGCAGCTTGAGATTGTACACTGCTTTCCATGAGAGATACCATGCATGCATGTATATGATCTAGTTGTACCCTATGGCTTTGCATTTTCTTTTGGAAAATAAAGCCCAAACAAGTGAGCAAAGAACAAGTAAAGCACATGTTATGAATAGATCCTGCAGAAAAAGGAAGCATGGTATCTCTCATCGAAAGCTGGAAATGATCTGAAGCTGCTTCTGAAAAAGTGTTGTCATAGTATCGAGGAAACATGGCTCACAGATGTATAAAATTTAGAGATCTACCAGCAGAATGCAAAAGCCCAATAAAGCTGCCCCAAACAAGAGCACAATATAGGAGGAGATACTGGCTGAGGAAGAGAAGGGTTCCTAAACATCCAGCAACAAAATACACTCTGCAGGATACACCAGCAAAGAAAAGGAGTTCCTAACATAATAGGTTCATAGGTACTAGGCTATTGGCCCTAGGGCCTATATAAACCTAGCCAAAAAGGTACCCTGGCTTTCACCACCCAAGAAAATTATTTTCCTGTGCCCCTGTTGAGCAGAGCCACAGAGGTGATCCCCAGGGTGAATTTCCTATTTCCCATCCAATCATCAAGATTTTTCTTGAAGAGTGCTAATGAGGAGCTTTGTTTGGTATAGATATGTAGTTTGTTCCAGAGTATGGGAAGTCTCTTGGACAGGAATCTATCCTTCCAGCATGTTCTGTTTATTGTGGTGACAAGGTTTAGGTCCCTAGAGCATGTAGCTTGGAGGGATTGGGATTTCTTTAAGTGGAGCATGTCCAACAGCTCTGGGTTTGACATAGCTTTGTATGTTAGGCAGAGATCACCTCTGAGTAGGCGATATGTGACGGAGTAAACCTGGAGTTTTTTGAGACAGTCTGCATAGGGCATATGTTTGAGAATGGTAATCCTCTTTGTGGGGTATTTCTGTGGCCTTTCCAGTTGTTGTAGATGTCTTGTGAGGTATATACCAAAAGGGGCGTTGTACTCTATAATGGGTCTAATGAGAGGCAAGTAGAGGGAAACTATGACCTATTTTTTCCTGGATGAGAAACCTTTTGTGATGTGGTGTGCCATGTAGAAGGATTTCCTGACTACTGTTGCAATGTGATTTTCAAAGGAGAGACTACTGTCCACCTGTGTCCCAAGGTCTCTTATCACCCTTTCGGTGTTAATTAGACTACCACCTATGTGGTAGCTCATGGGTACAACGTTTTTACCAAAGGGGATGACAATGCACTTTTTGGCATTGAGCTTGAGGCCATGGCTTTGACACCAGGCATCTGTCTCAGTGAGGCCTTTTTGTAGGATGTCCACATCATTAGGAGTTTTGATTACGGCTCCTAGTTTTCAGTCACCTGCGAACTTCATTAGCCAAAGACCTTCTGTGTTAGCCTGTACTTCAGAAAAGTGGATACAAAACAGGAGAGGACCCAGGACTGAAGCCTATGGTATTCCACTTGTCACTGTTCTGAAGTTGGATTTGGAATCTGCTACTTTCACAGTGTGGGTTCTGTCAATGAGCCACTTGGCAACTCATCTTGTGACATAGGGATTTATACCTAGTTTAGTGAGTTTATCTATAATTCCAGAATGGGGGGATGGTGTCAAAAGCCTTGGTGAGATCTAGATAGGCTGTGTGAACCACCTTACCCTCGTCTACGGCTTTGGTGACTGCTTCAAAGAAATCTCTAAGGTTTAGGAGACATGATCTGCCTTTTACAAACCCAAACTGGTGGGGTCCAGAGTTTGGAGATTACCCAATGTCTTTGTTTATATATTCCATGATGATACGTTCCATGGCCTTGCAGACCAGGCTCGTTATGCTAATGGGGAGGTAATTCTCAGGGTCCGTAGTGGCTCCCCCTTTGTGGAGTGGGATAACCGTCACTGTGCGCCATTCAGTGGGCAAAAAACCTGAGGTGAGACTATGCTTGAACATGGTGCTTAGGTGGGGTGCCATTTCATTCTGTAGTTTGTGTGGAATGCAGCCTGTAATGTTGTCAGGTCCCATGAATACTGTGTTCTTGGCTTTGGAGAGTGTGGTTTTTACCTGTGCAGCTGTGATTACAGGAACTTTGCATTCGTCCGTTATAGAGATGGGCCCTTTAGGGGGTGAGAGGGGGGGTAAAGTTCGCACTGAACCTATCTGCCAATATGTTGGCAATATTAGTTGGTTCTGTATATTTAGTGCCATTGTGCTTTAACTCAGAGCAGATCTAAGTGTTGCCATTGAGATTCTTGACATAGCTATAGAATGCTTTGTGGTTGTCTTTAGAATCAGTGGTGATTTTGTTTTCATAACTAGCTTTGGAGGATTTTATGAGGGATCTCAGCTTCTTACTGAAGCTGACCAGGGAGTTCCTTCAATCACTGGATTTTGCTCTTTTTTGCAGCAGTTTCTTTCTTCTGTTGTAGAGTTTGTTTATGGCAGGGGACCATCAAATTGTCTTCCTTTTTTTGGAGGATAGCATCTTGGTTCTGTTAGGGATAGCACGATCCATGCACTTGTGTAAGTGCTTATAAAGTGCATTTGTGTAGGATTCAGCATTCGTACCTCTATTGTCTGTCTGCATTGGTGTCGTGAAGTTTGCTGCTTCTGTCTTAAGAAGCGTGAAGTTGGCTTTCGAGAAATTTTTTATGGTGGTTTCCCTAATGGGGGGTGGGGGCGGGATATGGATGTCTAAGGTGATTAGCTTGTGGTCGGATCTGACCAACGAGGAATTGACTTCTGGTGTGGAACACCAGTCACCCATGTTGGTAATGACAAGGTCTAGGATATTGCTGCCCCTAGTGGGGGTGTGGATAAGTTGATCCAAGATGTTGGAATTTATGAATTCCAGAAAATGTTGACAAAAGAGTTGGTACATGAGTAGTTTTCCCAGTTAATGGTGGGGTAGTTGAAATTGCCCATTATTAGGGTGTTGGTTTGTACCCTAATATTTTCCAGTGTATCAAGAAATGAGGAGTGAGAATCCTGGGGCATAGTGGGGTTCTGTAGCAAGTTAAAATTTAGATTGCGGTCTTGCCCAGAGTTAGTTGCACTTGGATAATCTCAGATGCATTATGCTGAGCAACTAGCCTGGATGTGTGGATATCCTTAATGAATATGGACACGCCTCCGCCTTTAATGTTTCGGTCCAGGTTAGGTGGCCGAAAGGTGTGGTATGAATTATAGACTGGTAATGCAGGGGTGCTTTCTGGAGCCTTGAACCAGGTCTCTGTCACTGCATAGATGTCAATGTTCTCCATTTTAAGGTGTGCCTTGAGTGTATGCATTTTGAGGTTTAGACTTCTAGCGTTGAGTAGCATTACCCTCAGATTTTGCTTGCTTGCACCTGTTACGGTGGTGAATTTGTCATTTGAACCTTGCCTGAAAAAGGCACTATAGGGGTGGCAAGAGTCTTAGCCAGTATCCAGAATCCCAAGGGCAACAGGTGCAGGCCATCTCTGGCAAAGCATCGTGGTCTGTCGATCATGTCATCCCAGGCAGATACTGGATCCCCTTAAAATGACACCAGAAGCTTAGCCAATTGTTGAAGTCAATTATTTTGTCCTTGTACTGTGGTATCATTCTGGGTGATGGCAGGATGCTACTCAGGGCCAGGGTCATACCTGCCTGGGCTACAACATTGGAGAGCTCCTCCATGTCTCTTTTCATGTAGTCCAGGGAGGTATGTCTCAGGTCATTCACACCAACATGGACAATGACAGAGTCACATTTGTACTTGTTGTGGAGTGACCTGAGTGCGTGCATTATGTGGTGGATCCTGGCACCTGCCAGGCAGCTGACAGTAACTTTCTCCTTGTTTAGCCTGGTGAGTGGAACATCAGTGTGCCTGACTATAGAGTCACCTATGACTAGAGTGTTGGGTACATTGTTATGCCTTATGGGCTGTGGTTGAGTGGCACACTGAGGTTGTGGGCTTTGTGTCATTTGGGTTGTGTTGGGGGGTGGAGGTTGCTTGCGTTTTTGCTTTGGAGGTCTCTGTTGCTTGAGCAGATTTTTATTGAGAGCCTCCGCGAATGTAGGTGTGTGTTTTGTGTTTCTGTCTGTGTGTTCCACAACTATCTGTGTGTTCCACAACTATCTTCATAATAGAAAACAATGTGTCAGATGGCAATACAAACAATCCGAATACCTAATCAACAATACAGGAGTCCACCAAGGGTCTATTCTTGGGCCATTGCTTTTTAATATATTCATTAACAGTCTTCATAAAGTAAAATAGCAAAGTTTGTGTCCAATATGCCAACTCGCACACACCTACTGCCTGGCCATTAAACCTTTAAACTGGCTTGAATTCCCCATTACCTTTACTACACCCATTTAACTCTTACCCACAAATTACTATACAATCCAAATTTCTGCCTTTCTCGAAAAACGGTGATACAAACATGCACCCCAACTCAGAATCTTAGGTCTTCTAATAAACAATTCCTAACCATAACTAAATCCAACAAAAGAGATGGACAATGCGGGGTCTATATTATATGAACAAAGTTTTATAACTTCAAATACCATATGATCGACACCATATGGTCTAAGTTATAAAACTTCAAATAGTGAAAAAAAAAGTTAAAAGAATAAACCGTAAACTAAGGGTTGTAGGTAGAGGGGCAAGCCCCCTGCACCCCCCACACCCCCCCACTCTTTAAATATAACAACTCCGAGACTGCACTATAATGTGTATTAGGAAGACTTCTCTTTACTGCACTGTAGTGCGATCTCAGAGTTGGTATATTTAAAGAGCAGGGGGTGTGGGACTGCAGGGTGGCTTGCCTTCCTGCTTTAACCTGTTAGGTTACTTTTTTGTTTTCTCTTTTTTTTTTTCTAACTATTCGAAGTTTTATAACTTCGACCATATGATGTTGATCATATGGAATTCAAAGTTATAAAACTTCATTCATATAATATAGACCCGGACAATGCCTTTATCCCCATGCCATTGCCAAACTATGGAATGCTCTCTCTCCAACTATTAGCCAACTAGACTGTTTAAGAACATTCAAAGCAGCACTGAACGATCACTGTCTCAATCACCAGATATGTTCCTGTAATCACATGGCTAAACCACCTTAAGTATGTCCCTTAGTCTGAAACATCCAACAACAAATACTTTATAAACGTCTTTATATCGGCTATCTGCTCTTCTTCTCAAACTCTTCTCCCGTCAATAGCCTTTTGAACTGTATAAATGTACATAATTCTTATTTTCCTTATGTGACTTTGTAAACTGAATTACTTAAAGACTTGCACATTTCTGATTGTATGGATTATATCACTGTTTTTCAGTTGTAATATTTAACATTTCTGTAACTTGCCTGCACAATTTAAAGATGATATTATTTAAATAATTTCTGTAACAATTTTTGGAGCTTTTCTCCTCAGGCCTCCATTGAAAATGGGCCCTTGGCCCAGTGGACTTTCCCGGTCAATAAATAAATGAATAAATCTTCTGAGGATTATAATTATAGGCACCTCATTTTCATCAGAAGACCAACATTTGTGAAAACATGGTGTGTGACGCACACAGGTGACTATATTCATTAGTATTGATTTTAACTTTCTCCAATTGTGATACTCATTTATAGAGGCATTCCACTGGTTTGGAACTCTCGGACTCTGAGGACTGTATGGCATTTAAACTACAGCCTTTCCCAGATGAGGGAAGAGTCGAATAATACAAAGTATAATAAGTAGAAGACGTGCTTAAGTGGTATGCATGCTTCTACCCAGCACTTTTCTCATCCATATTTATTAATGGTGCCTTAACTGGCTGCATATTGACTATAAATTGTGAACTGGAGGATAGTGTTCATGCATGGAATGTAAAGGACAAGGCACCACACTGTAATGCTATCTGGTTGATCATGTTTAAACAGATGAGAGAGTGAGTACAACACCAGTGTGTAGTGAGTGTTTCAGTTAAATTAGCTGCTCCAGACCACTGACTGCATTATCTTAAAAATAAAGGCCATGACAGTTGCAAAAAATATAAACAGAAGATGCAGAAAGTACTACTTTGTGAAGTATTTCTTTCATCTTAGAAAACAATTCTGAAATAAACAAGCAGGACAGTTCTAACTTTGTTATGATGCTGCATTCCACAACTAAGGGCACAGTAAGTACTAAAATGCTTGAATGGGTGAAAAAGCACTGGAAATGCAATATTGGGTCATTGTAATGCATGGCAAGCAGCCCATCAGTTGCTAGGAAATAAAAGCCAATTTTCTAAATATAGGTTTTAAACTATTCATATAAGCTGGTTCATTGTAACAGACTGATTAAACTTAGCTTGTCAATATGACCTAGTAGCTTATTAAATTAATAGACCATTACTGACATAATCAGTAATTTATGGAAACCATTTCAAGTCTGAATAATCTCCATGAGTAATGAATCTTAATGGTCTGTTTTACATCTTCTGAAATGCAAAACCTGCAAGCCAGGTCTGCAGACTAACCTAACTAACATAAAAAAGTGTTTTCTATTTTACAAAATAGGAAAATTTACTAATACACTTTTTCCTGGTAATAGGATGGATTGTTGGGAGTCTTGGAGAAGAAACAAGAGGTAGCTGTTGAAATGTCCAACTTGGTTGTGTACTGTAAACCGCGGAGTGGAAGAAAAGAAAATTTAGGTATGTACATCATCTGAGAATTACAGAATACAGCAGCAATGACTTCTACACATCTCTGACATAAAAGTTATTCCCTAAGTAAATTAAGTTCTACCCCCCCCCCCGATAATTATTCACTTTTATTGTATGCCATGACTTGCACTCTACATTTTGCAGGCCATTGTTAGAAACTGCATAAGATGAAATCAGGTGCTGTAAAAGAGCTTAAGACTTACACTGTAGTAGAGTATTCATCCATCCATTTGTGGTTACAAACAGTGCAGTGCAAGTAATACCACTGCCAGTCAGCTCTAAAACTTGACAAAGCCTAAAGTAATGGGAGGATAAAGGCCTTAAAATAGGGACAGATTTTAAATATTGCTCTTATAAACTTAGAAAGTTGTAAGAATAACAGGAGTTGTGATATTTGCAATGGTGATGGACAGGCTGACAGACGAGATCAGACAGGAGTCCCCGTGGACTATGATGTTTGCAGATGACATTGTGATCTGTAGTGAGAGTAGGGAACAGGTGGAGGAGACCCTGGAGAGATGGAGATATGCTCTAGCGAGAAGAGGAATGAAGGTCAGCAGGACTAAGGCAGAATATATGTGTGTGAATGAGAGGGAGGATAAAGGAATGGTGAGGATGCAGGGAGTAGAGGTAAGAAAAGATAGGTTTGCCCCCATTTTCGGGAGTGACAATCAGGACCTTGAAAATATTCAAACATCGGAGAGGTCAGGTGATAATGGGTACAATAGTGCTTTGGTTATTACTTATGACGGGGATGCTGGGTTGGCCAGAAACATTATACAAAGAGAATGGAACAGATTTGCTAGTACAGCAGACCCGCAGTATATATTTGATAAACCTTTTAAGTGTATTTACAGAAGGGGACGCTGTATTAAAACCATTTTGGGGAATGGTATCTTTCTAACAAAAGGGGCACACACAAGTGTGGTTGTTGTGCCCAATGCCCTTATGTCAAAGTTGGAGAGATGGTTCATCTGAAAAGTAGAGACAGACTTATTAAGACAAACGGTTTTGCTAACTGCAGTACTAATGGAATTATTTATTTAGCCTCGTGTGACAAATGTGAAGCATTCTATATAGGCAAAGCTGAGAGAAAATTAAAGTCAAGGATGTATGAACACAGGTACGATATAAAAAAGATGAACAGTAACAATTCTCTGTACAAACATACTCTGAACTGTGCAGGAGCTGATTTTCATTTTTATGTAATAGAAATATTGCCCATTGATCCTAGGGGTGGCCCTTGGGAAACACACCTAGAATACAGGGAACTGTATTGGCAACTAGTTCTTGAAGCTACTAGGTATCCTGGTTTGAATGAGATAGTTTTATTGAAGCCAGTCTTAAAGCTTAGGTCAGCTAAACTTTAAATTATGTGACTGTCCAGTAGACAGTGCTGTTTTACATTTTGTATGACCTACACAACAGTGTTTTAAATGTGGTTTTAAAAAAGTTTTATATTTTTAAACATTTTTAAACATTTTTTGTTTATACGTTTTGACAAATTGTAAATAATGTATGTTTTTTTACAAGATTCCTGCTTGACCAACAAATGATTTTCTATGCAGTTCTGTATTTATTGTGTTTCATTGTGTATATAGTTTATTTGCACTGCTTTTAAAAGTATAATAGTTTGTTTATTGATCAGTTGGGCATGTTTCTGTATATAAAGGGGTTTCAGAAGTTGGTATGCTCATCTGAAGAAGTTTTTGTGACGAACACACGGTGACACAGTTAATGCGTTCTGGATGTGTTTTACATTTTTTAATATCGTGTGCGATCAATAAAACAGTGGATTTTATTCTGATGAACCTTCCAGTGCCTTATTTTTGGTTATAAGTTTACATTTGGCACTTTTTTCCACTTTTTTTGTTTATGGATTTATGATTATCTTTGACTTTGGATGCCGATTTTAATGTGTTCCATTTTAATCTGCCTTAGGGTAATTTTCAGACTTTTGCTTATTTTGATTTTTTTAAACAGTCCTTATTGTGGGAGGACTTTGCTTTATTACATGTCTTAATTCGTTTTATTTATTTATTATAGGGATTATTGATGCTGGTACTCCCACAAGGTGGCTTATTTTTATATTTCCCAATATATCTTTATCTGACTGGGACTGTCTGTTTTGTGCCATTTGTTAGATGGGAGTAAACTTCATTGACATAAGTGATAGACAAGGCTGCATGGGGACTGGATATCTTGCAGGTGAATTTTGAGAACTTATCATGTAAATCTAATTGGCTTGCCTTTTTAATGTCCATGAATTCAAAAGTATCGGTGGTGGGTATAGATGTCCCAGAGAGAATATTACAGATATGAGTTACAGATGAGGATATAGGAGTAGTACAAGTAGATGTGATACTAGTGAGGATTATGTATACATATATGCGTAAATGTACACACAGTCACACACACACACACACACACACACACACACACACACACACACACACACACACACACACAGTTATAATTCAGTTGGTTAAATGTTGTTTTCATCAAAGGCAAAAATATCCTATACTGATGATTGAAATGCATTTGATCGAACTGTACTATCTTTTTGTCTATGTGACATTGCAGAACAGTTGAGATTGGGGAATTTGACTTTTCTCATCTGTAGTGTGATCTTGGAATTGGTATATATAATTTGCATGGGGTGTGGGTGTGTTGGTTGGCTTGTCCCCCGAGTGATTTGTGTGGGAGGTTTTTATTTGCTTCATTTTGTTTCATTGATTTGCATTTTGAGCATAAATTGTCATTGATTTGACTGTCATAAATTCAACCATTTAAAAAGTATATGTATATGTTTGTATATATTTGGGATCACTACATAATCTCAAAAGTTTGAAATACCGAATTTCAAACTTTCGAGACTATATAGCCGAAACCCCTAATTACCGAAAGACCAGAAGCACAAATTTCAAAATCCCGATCATTGGGAGTTTGACATTCGCGCTTCAGTTATTGTGGTATGGTGGAAGGTCAGGTAAGTATCTATGTTTAAGTGTGTTGGTTAGGGTTTAGTGTGTAAGTGTGTGTTGTGACTGTGATGTGTGTGTGTGCGAGGGGAATGTAGGTGTGTGGTGGTGTTTCATGTGTTTGTGCATGTAATACGACCTTGGAGTTAGAATGTTTAAATAGGGGGCGGTGTGGGTGTAGTTTAGGTTTCTGTGTTTGTGTTCTGGGGGAATGGTGTGTGTATGTGTGTGGTGTATGTTGAGTGTAGTTTTCGGTTTTGATGTTTCGGTATTTTAGTGTTTCGGGTATTTGGTCTCGGGATTTTGGGTGTCGGTAGTTTGTTTTTTCGGGATTTAGTAGTGGTTCCATAAATATATATATATATATATATATATATATATATATATATATATATATATATATATATGGAAACACTAGAGAATCTCGAGATACGGAAATCTCGAACTACGGTATCTCGAGACGAAAACGGCGAAAACGGAAAATGCCGAGTGTGGAATAACCGACACTTAAAAGGGCGAGACAGTAATACCCAATCCCCCAAATAACTGACACGTAAAAGGGCGAGTCACCAATACCCGACAAACAACCATAAATAACCACGCAAACATCCGGAAACACCAGAAATATAAGCTCCGATATCAGAATGTCAAAACCATGACAAGTGCCTTTATTTAAGTATGGTCCAGAACTCCAGTAAACACCGTAAACCAAACATCCACAGCCCCAGTAATGCAGCCAACACTCGAGTACGACATCCACCAACCGCAGTGTGCCAGCAGCACCTCTAATGCAACATGTACAGAGTGCCCAATCCGAATACCCCACAACGCACCACTTAGTGACAAGAGGGAAACACACCAGCAGATGGCGAGCAACTGCAATAGACACACCTTCCACTAGTTACACCTTCAGCAGCCGAGAAATTGCTGTGAGAAAGTCCAAACAGCCATACGTTACCTTGTTCTGCAGCACATGTTCAAACTGCCCGTGCCGTTTAACTACATGCCCGTGCTTTGGAGACTCCTCCACCCTGTCCTGTTCCCTTCCTAACACATGCAGCAATAAAGACAGGTCAGTGGCTCTGCATCCCAACAGTGATTTCAGTCTGTGGTGCCACACTTCCACACTGTTCTGTGTGCATGGAATGAAGAGAGCATTCAAAGCATGCACATTCCAGAATGTTATGGGAAAGAGCGGGGGAAATCTACAGCATGTTGTTGTTCTGGTAGCAAATTTAAGTGTCCTACCAAATACATACCAGTCCCCAAAGTACCGTAGTAGGTCCTTCCCCTCACATGGAAATGAGTCTCTCAATTGGTCGAATGCCAGTTTCACCTCCTCTTCTGGCAGGAATGCTAGGGCGACAAGTGACTTCACAGCCAACTGGAATGCCATGACGGTATTATACCTATGTGCTAGCCCTAGCTGCTGTACTTTACACCAGATATTCTGGCCAAAGTGGAAGAGACACCCTCTGGACGTCACACTTTGTAGATTCCCTTTAATGCTCCTGATGGCAGCTACCTCAAAGTCCGTTAACATGTTACTTCAGCTGAGTGTTGCAGCTATGTTCTGCCAGCAATTCCAGCACACAGTGCCACATATAGTTATAGGCCTTAAGGGACTTCTTGCTCATTAAACAGAAGAGTAATGGTACAGACCTATTAAAGCCACCATACTTAACCAGGCCGTGTATACTGTACAGTTGGCAGCATATGACACCTTTATGGAAGAACGTGCCATCCATTAGCCATATAGTGGCTGTGCTAAGATCTATCAGGTTCTGTACTGTTGTGAACACCACTACCACTTTGCCTGTTACTAACAAATGGACCGGACTTTGTGGGGGAAGTCAGCTACATTAATCTCCTGCAATGTACTAACACAGGCACCTGTACATTTAGCCTGCTTCCTTCTCACCCTCCCCACCTGTTGCAGCAGTGCCCTCCAATTTGGTAGGTTGGGCATGATATTGCTGGATGTGGATGCAAGGGCATCATCCACGATTATGCATGGCATGTCACGGGATAACTCGGATTTCACCTTTAACGTTGCACACATATGATACCGTTCAATCTCGGTGGGGTCCCCACTATGGTTATGCCCTACTGTTTTGAGCAGCAGTTCCCCCTCAGGTACACATTGCGTGATAGCCCTACCTTTACACTTCTGGGCACATTTCCATTTGCAGTTTGAGTACGTTTTCTTCTTGTTTACTTTCTCCAGATTCAACATATGCCCATCCAACAATAGTGCAGGGTGTTCCTTTTGTGACTTGATTGTGGAGTATACTGTGCCGATCATCCCAGGAGCAATGGCAGGTTTATCAGCCATGGTTGCAGTGGATGTCAGGGCTGTTGTTACCCGCTTGCTTGCACCCATTGTCAGGGTTGTAGCTAACCGTAGCAGCCAGTCTGTGGCAGTTTTGCCTTTGCAATCGGCGAGCTTTTGAACCACCGACATTTCCAGAATTCACTGTTTTCATCTTGAGATACTGAAATCTGAGATTTCGGTATCTCGAGATTCTCTAGTGAATCTATATATATATATATATATATATATATATATATATATATATATATATATATATATATATATATATATATATATATATATATATATATATATATACACACACATACACACACACAATTTTTTTTACATTTATAGATTTATGGGATTCCCTGTGATCATTCATCCATCCATCCACAACACTTTTTCCATTTTTGCACATGGGGGTGGGGTGTCACTTCAACAGTGACAATCATCTAGAGCCATTGCTCACACCACCAGGTGGCAAGCTCTGCCACAGCTGTTCTTCCTTACCAAACATTCACACATATACTCAACCTCTGGATAATTTAGAGTGTCCAGTCCACCTACTAGATGTCTTTGGAATGTGGGAGGAAACAGGAGCACCCAGAGGAAACCCATGCAAACATAGGAAGGACATGCAGACTCCACATAGAAATCAACCCACCTGAGAATCAAACCTGAATATATATGTGTTGGTTTATAGCTGTATATGTCTATATACGTATACACATATATAGATAGATATAGATATAGCTATAGATATAGATATAGATATATAGATAGATGTAGATATATATGGTTGGGGGTTGATTTTGGTTATATACACATTAATGTAAAAATGGTTAAGCTCTCAACATATCAAATACATACTGCAGAGTACTGACTATATTAAAATTAAAATAAATTTCTTAACTAGATTTAAATCCTTTCAGCAGGACATAGAGTAAGCAGGACTCTCTAGGTAAACCTTATATTATAATTAACCTTACTATTCTATCAGGAAATGCAAACGCTTCCATTGCCCTACTCATAAAATCTCAACTTACTCTGTTGTATGCTTTCTCTCTATCAAAACCCACCAATAACAGCAGTATTTTCCTGCATTCTGCTTTCCTCTGGATCATCGTTCTATTAAATGTTCTTAAATTTTTGTCTTCTCACCACAAACCCACATTGTCCACATCCATCAATTTTGGCATCACTGTTTCCATTCTTTTAGCCATTGTAGACATAAGCACTTTATAGTCATGGTTTAAAATTGAAATGGGCCTATGTGAAGATGGATCAGATGGGTCTTTAGTGTCATTAGGTATTACAACTACCACAGCTTTTTTCCAGGATGTTGGTGCCTCCCCTCTTTTTAAAATACTCTTAAACAAAATGTTCCCGATCTTTATCATTTTCATCCCTTCTAACTTCCAGACTTCCACCAGAATGCCATCTATTCCTGGCGACTTTCACATAGAGGTAGATGAGGCTCAACAACTAACCATCACCATTTTTATCTAATCTCATCTCCTCCTATCATAACTGTTAGTTGTTCAGCCTCATCTACCATTAACTTTGGCATATTTAAGTCTTCCATAAATATTTCCTTTTGTGCTTTTTCTTGATTCCTCACTTCTCTGCTATAAACAAATTTTCATAAAATTTCCAAAATTTTTCTAATACCTCTATAGGATCTCAGGTTATTTTTTCTTGTTGTAGGGTTCCTAAGTTTGGCAACGACCTTCTTTGTGCCAAAAGTTTTTGTGCTCTGGAGTTATTATCAAAAAACAATTCCTTAACAGCAATCTTTATCTAAACTCATAAATATTTTCCTGGTACTCCCTTATTTTCCCTTAAGCACTGTGCAATTGCACCTCCTCTTGTGTGAGATTTCACTTATTTTGTAATAATTTAACCTTTGCCAGCCCCTCTAAATAATGCATATTACTTCTTAACCAGATCTCTTTTTCTTTTATTTCTACCCTATTTTAAACTCCAGTTTCATTTTATTCCACTTACTAGGTATAACATCTGGAGTACTTTGTATCTTCCCTAATAACTCCAGGATAATTTCCACTACCCATTTCTTAAATTCCTCTCTTTTTAACATGTAGGTGGGGAAGTGCTAGTGTCTCGTCTTTACTTCATTTTTATTTTATTAAATATTGTTGCATGGTCTGAGAAAGTTATTGAACATGTATCAAAGTTCTCAATTAAATGTGTTCCTGTGAAATATAATTTCTGTCAAGTCCAACCCAGTTATTGTACCTTGTGGAATAATATGTAAATTCTCTCAGAGGTCCTTCTACTGAATTCATGTCTTTCATACCAAATATTTTCATGAATTTCTTCAAAAATCGAATCATTTTTGTTATACTTTCCCTTTTAGGCCCCCGATACATGCTCATTTTTGCATTCAAATTACAGTCCCCACTTATAAGTAATATTCCCTGCTAAAAGCTAATTATTTCACCAAAAATGTTTTTATGCTCCAAAACAGCAGATTTAGGTAGAATATATGGCCAATTTAGAATGTCCAGTCCTCCTACTGCATGTCTTTGGAATGTGGGAGGAAACCAGAGCACCTGGAGGAAACCCACGTGACTACAGCGAGGACATGCAGACTCCGCACAGAAGGCACCCCAACCGAGAATCAAACCGGAAAACCTCTTGCTGTGAGGCAACAAAACTAACCGCTGCGACCCAGGAATCTCCATTGCGACATAAATGTGAGTATAAATACATGCAAGTGTAATCCTCATCCCTTGACAGTAGCCCCTTACTACTACAAATCTGCCATTATAATCTTTTTTTTCCTCTTGTATTACTACTGGAGCTCCTCTAGCAGTTAATATAAGTACTCCATTTTTCCTTTGTCTCCATATTCTGTAGAATATCCATCTTGAAATCCTTTCTTTATCAAATTCACATGTTCGATTCTTTCCAAATGTGTCTCCTATAACATTGCCATTTGCACTCTCCATTTATTAATATAATTAAGTATTCTTTCTTTTTCTTCTATACCTGTGAGACCACTCACATTCCAGCATAGGTTCATAGGTGTGTACTAGGCTAATGGCCCTGGAGCCTTTATAAGCCTAGCCCATAGAAGTGCCCTGGCATCGTGCAGCCCGATGTTAGTTCCCAGTGCCTCTATCAAGTAGAGCCACTGGAGGGATCCCCGGGGTGAACTTTCTATTTCCCATCCACTCATCAAGATTTCTCTTGAAGAGGGCCATTGAGGTGCTCTGCTTGACATGTATGGGAAGTCTATTCCAGAGCATGGACAGTCTCTGAGTTATGAACCTGTCCCTCCAGCATGTTCTGCTGATTGTGGTAATGAGGTTGAGGTCTCTGGAGTGTGTGGTGCAGAGGGATTGGGGTTTTTTTAGCTGTAGCATTTCTAACAGAGTTGGGTCAGACATGGCTTTGTAAGTCGAGCAGAGATTACCTCTTAGTAGACGATATGAGAATAGCTGGAGTTTTTTTAGTCTGTCCATGTAGAACATGTGTTTATAGCCTAGGATCCTCTTTGTGAGGTACTTTTGTGGCCTTTCCATAATATGGAAAGGTTCATCACTGTAGTAAGAAGTCATTATTTCCACCTAGTATATAAGGCAGCTTTTTAAAATGTCTTTTTTGTAGCTTTTGTGAACATACACCCATTAATGTTTGGCAGGTTAATCCCATATACATTTTGTGTTATCATCAACATTGAAATTTATGTCATTATCTTACAATACTTTTTCTTTTAATAAGAATCCTCAAACAAAAAAAACACACCCCTATAACATACTCATAGTCTATTAACTTAACACAAACATACATACCTACTGTATGTACATTTTCAAGTAATGATGTTTAACTCTCCTGATAGGAATATTTGTGCCAGATAGACAAAAGCTAAAACAGGCCCTAATTAACCCTTAATTGAGGTTGTCCACACTAAGACTCACACTATTGCCTGTGCTTCTACTTGCACTAATTGGTGCATGTTTTTATCTTTATTCCTCCTACCCAGATGTGAAAACTATTTGCACACTTTCAGAAATCATTAACTTTTAGGCTTGAAGAAACTAGTGTTCTGTCCTTTATTGCCCTGTTATCAGTTTGCCTCCATGGAAAAGTAAGAGTAAACAGAAAACTGCAGTCCTCTGTTGCAGCCTGAAAGACGAGCTGAAACATTTATTGCTAAAGGAAAACTTTTTATTATATTCAGTGTTCTCATATTTACTTGTTTCCATGTAAAATTTGTTATTAGATTAAGCCAAGGGTCTTAATCCATACATTCAGCTATGCGAAAGTAAGAAAAACCTTATCAGCTCTACATATATTATGATCTGTGTATTTTATACACCATCCCCCACAGAACAACCTAAGGTTACAGTCTACTAACCTATATGTGCTTTTGTAGCTTTTCTTCGCATCTTGCACTGTAATGTCCATATTTCTTAATACCAAAAAGAAGAAAGAAAGTGAAGAGGAAGAAAAAGAAAAGACATCTGCTTACATTAATAACCTGATCACATACAAAAACTACTAAAAAGTTTAATAGAAACACTGTTAAGAAAATAATTTGTTTTATTTAAAGTTATCTTTTCCTTCTTTCTCCCCTCAGAGTAATTCCAAACATTAATGACATGAAGTGAGACAAATGTTTTTCAGTTTCTCTTAAGTTTAAGTTTAACAAAGTCAACCAGAGTGCAGTCTTTCCACTTATTCTTATGTAGCCAGATTTCATAAATATGATTGATGCTTTGCAGTCTGACATTTATTCACTAAAGTTTGTGTTGCTGCTCTTCTTTCTATTCATCTCCATTCCTCAAATGCAGATTCTGGTTCAGTTCCACAGTGTTCCCAGTTCTTCTAGTTAACTCCTGTGCTTTTTTGTCTGTCAAGCATTTTTCTTTGGGACAATGGAAAGGGTCACACTGGCAAACTCTCTCTGTGGGCTTTATCATCAGAAAAAAAGAGAATTCTCTTCTACTTGATAGCTGATTATTTGATGGACAGACTTTTGCATTTCCTCCTTAGCCTGTTCTGCGTCAAAAAATTACTTTGATTCTCCAGGGAAAAATATTCTGATTTCAGCTGGATACAGCAGCTTGAATCTTACACGTGCCTCTGGACATTGCCTGATTACTGAAATAAATGTGTTTCTCTTCAGCCAGGAGTACAGTGAATAATCATTTTCCACAAACACATCATTGTCTCAAACTGTTGATACTTTGTCCTTTCGCCACAGTTTTGTCAGAATTAATTCTTTCTGCTTGTGGGTTTGCATCCTTACTAATAAAGGTCTTAACTGCTTTCTCATGGCTATATTTGTAGCATACATATGGTGTGTCCTTTCAGTTAAAAGTTCCTGCTGTGGAATACTGATAGAGTTACTTCTTTGTGACTTCATAAAAATTAATAGTCTATTTCTTCTAATTTCACTGGTACAGCAGAAAAATCTCAGATTTTTTCCTACATGATCTGTCCTCTAATTGTATCACTTTTTGAAACATCTCTTTTTGAGCAGTCTCATACTCGTCCAAAGTTTTCTTCATTTCACCCTCTGAGTTTTGCACTTTTGTCAGCTCATCTGAATATCTGTTTAAAGCTTCATCTATTTTCCAGCCTTTTATTATTTGAGTTACTGTACTCCTTCAGTGTTTCTTTTATTTTAGTCAGCTCTGAGCACATTGACTTATTTTTTCCTGTAGATTACTGGAAGCCATCTCTTGCACCTAAGCTGGAGCTTGAATTGCTGTTTGCTGAATTGCTGCAGGATTCTTCAAGTCAGTGTTTTCTCTTCACCTTTCCTATTTGACTTTGTTTGCACTCTTAGTTTCTTCTTTACTGACATCTAGGCAGTGTACTTACTCGCTAGTAACTGAATTTTACTCAAACTTGCAACATCTGTGGGTGCCTTTTCACAGTTTCTGTTTTCACACAGGGAGAGCTGAAGTTAAGCTGTTGTAGTGTGCAGCCATCTTGGAAGTCCCCATTAAATTTTACTAATTTTTCATTTAACAATGATACACAAACTGTAATTGATAAGATATTAATCTCTCAAGATATAACAACAATATTAGGGTTTAATATTACACCCTGTCCAATTTCAGACCCTAAAACACTCATCCTAAAACTTGAAACAATATAAAAGAAATTTCCATCTGTATCCAGAATACCAGCCTGCCTAACCAAATTAAAAGACTATAAGCCCTGGTTAATTTCTGTGGTAGATTTTTTTCTAAAAACAAATTACACACAGGAAGCAAATATAATTATGGCTTGGAATTTACTCAAAGCATACATATATGGCAAATCACTAGCTTGATATACATGCAAGTTAATTGAATGGGAATCTGAACTAGTAAGATTACAAAATGAATTACATAAAGCTAAAGCTAACTATAAATGTAATGACACATCTATAACAGTTACAACTGAAAATTTAAACAAAAATATTTTGAAATTCTTTCACAAAATGGCTTTAGCAGTAGAATAATTAAAAGTGGCCTCATTTGCCATGTCACCAAAATATGCAATCTACAAGAGTCACACCTCTCAACCATACTGCATTCCTCTGTATTTACCAGTTTTGAGGGAAAAATAATGGGGTGCCATGAATTTCTGAGTGGCCCCTTCAATTCCCAATTTTTTATTTACAGTTTTAAGTTATGGCTTAAAGACTAGGGCAGGACTGAGAGCTAGAAAAAGAGGAGTTCTGCCCCAACACAGATGCATGGTTAAAAAAGGGAAGATGGAAGAACAATGGGAAATTCTTGCCAGCTTTATTCATCATCTTTGCGTCAACCTTTTTCACTCTTACCTAAATTAAGTTACAGCAGTCCGACCCCCCACACACCCCAACCATAGCTCTCAACCAATCTAGGGACAAATCCAGAGAAAATCAAGGAGGGACACTTAAAATAATAGTACTATTAACTTAAAACATTGACAGAATAAGATAATGTGAATTAAGATACATTTTTCTGAAGTAAAAGAAGTGTATACTCTTAATTATTTGTTAAGTGTAATTCAAACTGCACACAAACTTCACCACTTAAACATTTGAGGTCCACCACCAACGATGCATATCAAGCAGCAATTTATTCCAAATAGATTAAGACTTATCTTGTCCTAATCTACTAAATTTTGTTTCTTTAGCAACAAAAGAACACACACACACATACACACACACACACACACTCACACTCACACTCACACTCGCACACACATACACAGACAGACAGACATTCTGAAATAAGTACATCTGTACTGTCTTTTCCTAAGAGGTTAGTGTTGCTGGATTGCACAGTATGAGAAAAAAAAATACACATTTTTTAAGGAAAGGAAACATTACATTCACATTACACATCCATTCATCACATGATTGTAACAAAATAAATGTGCATACATCTTTTCCAGCATTGTGCAGTTGTTTCCTAGTTATTAATATATTTTACAGTGTATTTATTTAATGTTTGCTTCATACTTACAGCCCACACTACATCCTATGTTCAGAGTGTGCCCACAACTTCAGCAAGCTGAGCATCACATTATGAATGAAATCTGATCTGCCCTGAAAATGTTAACTACATTTCTGGCACTTTGCTGTTATCTGATGATATACAGACAATCAGATAAATAATCGTAAAAGGCTAAAACAAACACATGGCTCTTAGCATGCGGTTGTATTTCTTTCTGTCACAATGTTGTCTGAGCAAAATCCACTTTCAAAGGAGGGTAAGGAGAGAAACTCTCAAGTTCTCAGATAAGTCTGTGCATTGGTGCGGCGGTTTGCATTGTCACCTCACAGCAAGATCCAATCCAGTTCATTTCTCAGCTGAGGTGCCTTCTATGTAGAATGTTTGTCCTCCCTGCATTAATGTGGGTTTCCTCTGAGTGCTCTGGTTTCCTCCCATGTTACAAAAATATGCATTTCTCCCTAGGCCTGCACTGAAAATTGGCTCATTCAGGTCAGACTTTCCCAGTAAACAAATGTTAAATAAAATAAATAAATGGTAAAAAGAACCAAACACCAGAGAGAGAAGAAAAAGAATGGATGGACCCAAGAATAGTCTAATATCTGCAAATAAGGAAAGGTAAAAAACTGTAGAGCATGCACTTTTCATGGAGAAATCCAGCATCCATTTTGAGCGACATACCTCACAGATTTTCTTATTGGAAGCTATTAGGTGAATTTTGGTTGTCGGATAAAAACACCTGCAGGTACATTATGCTGGCTTGAGTCAAAGAACGTGTTTGGGTTGTTCTGTCTGCTTTAGTTAACTCATGCTTACTCTCCAGTCTCCACTTACTGTTAGTAAAGCATCTGGAGAGGCATAGGTATATCTTGCAAGTACTTAGCGCTTTCCTGGCTACTTATAGTGCATTACATAACTTTTAAGTATATTTAAATCTAGATGAAACATTACAGAAGTGGTACTTGGAAAAATAAGACATAGTCATCCCAAACTGGAGTACATTTTGTGAAAAAGCAATTGAACTAATCAGAGAACTTCACTGGTCTGGTGATGGGTCACTTCCCACTCTTAATTTAGTTTTTATTCTGAATTTGGAGTGAATTTGGAGTGTGCTTGTTGGCTTGTTCATTGGTGTGTGCAGAAAGCGGATTGTATTTGGATTTTTATAACTGTTGATTTACTAGATCAACCCAAAGAGTGGATGAAGAAACTATCGGCTTGAGCTTGCTTCAATACATTGCTGCAAAATGTTGTATTTTATAGGCTAGAGTTTTGTTTGATAAAATAATACTGCTACTAGTAGAAGCAGTGTTGCATGGAGTGGCTGTTTTATAAGATGCTTGTTACAATGAGTTGGTATAATGCGAAAGCACATAACATTGCCAGACCACAGATAGGCTGCGTCGTGTAGAAAAAAACTGAGTATAACTTGCTCGAGTCAGGTAATTTATACTTTAGTCCACTTTATTAATAATAAAACATGTTAATGATTAGTCTCATATGTGTGTATTTATATTGAGTACAGTACAGCCATACATCTCAATCTCTCAGAGCAAGAAATCTGTACAAAGCCAAAATAATGGTGGGAGTCATGGGATGAAGGCCCAAAAATAGTGACAGATTTTAAATATTGCTCCTGTAAATGCAGATGTTGCATTATTATGTATTTTCTGTGGGATATGAAATCTGAAATTCAAATGTCTGCCATTATTTACTACTATTTAGTGACTTCAGTTGGTAACCCACAATTCCATTGGAGTGGGCAGGGTTACATGATTATGTATGCAAATTTATATTAATCAGCTTCCCAGTTTTTGACCAGTTGTACCTACTTTTCATGGGCCTTTGCCCAGATGTTTGAGTTTTCAGGTTGAGCGGTATGAGAAGAGTTAAGACTCAATCTAAAACTAATAAAGTCATGATTAAAAATAATAAAGATAATAAAACATATACTGAGATCGGATATATTTTTAGATACTTGCAGACAATATTATAGTTCTTTAAATGAGAAATTAGAACATATAGAATCAAATGTAGATCCAAGTATCTCAGATCTGGAAAAAATTACACCTGAAACAAAAATGAATTTGCTTAAACAGATTACTTACAAAGAATTCAATAATAAAAACCCAACAGCTCAAAGCTTATAAAGCTGCTGGTATTGATGGAATATTATCTGAAATGTACAAGCCATTTGTACCATAAGTTATAAAACTTTTACAGAAAACTCTCTTAGAAATTCAAAACAAAGAAATTATTCCTCCATCTTGAAATTATTCTTTAGTTACACCAGTACCAAAAGAAAACCAACATTCCCAATTATGCTCCTCATAAAGACCTCTCACTCTTAAATAATGATTATAAAATGTTATGTCAATCTTTAAATATAGACTAAAAGAACTCTTATCACAAATAATTGATCCACTTCAAACTGGCTTTATACATAAGAAAAAAACCCATGATAATATCAGAAGAATTTTAACTCTTATACACATCCTTAATAACAGAAAAGAAGATGCTGTATGTGAATTTAGATATTGAGAAGGCCTTTGACTCCTTACATTGGAATTATTTAAAACATTAGATATATTTAATTTTCCTACACAATTTATCTTTCTCACTCGTAAAAATAAATATAGCAATAATAAAGGTTATGTCAAATTAGGTTGTTTTACTTCTGAATCTATCTCATTAACTAGGGGCATTTATCTTCTGCACTGTTTGCTTTGGGTATACAGCTGTTAGCAGTCTGTGTTCAAAACAATTCCAGAATAAAAGGTATAGAAGCACGAAATAACTGCAACTCAAAAATAATGTTACAAACAACTGGAAAACATAAACAAGTATATACGACAAAACGTCTAGAGCCCAAATATAAAGTTTATTAAAACCTCTACTGCCTCGACAATACTGCCTTCAACAGAGTTAAAAAACAAAGCCCAGTACAGCACCTTGTATACAACTCCATAATTGATAAAGTAGCCTCATTAAACAATTATAACAATACTTATTAAATCAGAATTTTCTAATTACATTCCACATTTACACCAGCAGGGTTACCATATTTAAAAATATACGTTTCCTTATAAAATGTTTTTTTCTTAATACCTGAATAGGTCCCATGTAAAACAACTGTTCCAAAGTTGTACCCTGAAGTCCCTCTGGATTACCATTATGACATCAGTTAAAATGCATGGCATGAGGGCTTTCAAGTTTACCATTTTTTATATCCCTCATATGTTCGTGTAACATAGACTTGAAATTCCTCTTGCTTTCCCCAATATAAAACGTATTACAAGAACACTTCAAAGCATATACAATAAGTATTGTATCACAACAAAACATACCATTTGTCCTAAAATATATGCCATTAGTCTTATCAAAAGTCCTAACTATAAACTTGCAATTAATACATTGTTTTACTTCTAAATATATCTCATTACTAGGGGCACTAAACAGGGTTGTCCCTTATCTCCTATATTGTTTGCTTTGGATATAGAGATATTAGCAGTCTGTGTTCAAAACACTTCTAGAATAAAAAGTATAGAAGCACCAAATAACTTCAACTCAAAAATAATGATGTTTGTTGATGACATGCTATTAACTCTTTCAAATTCACAAATATTTAAAGGCAATAAAACTCACAATTAATACATTTCAAGCATACGCAGGATTAAAATTTAATTATTCAAAGTCACAATTCTTATTTTTGAATAAAATATAATATCACAACTGCATAAAAATAATAATGTTGGTTAACAGACTTCTTTCGGCTGCTCCCGTTAGGGGTTGCCACAGCAGATCAACTGTTTCCATTTCTTCCTGTCCTGTGCATCTTGCTCTGTCACACCAACCACCTGCATGTCCTCTCTCACCACATCCATAAACCTTATCTTAGGCCTTCCTCTTTTCCTGTTACCTGGCATCTTCATCCTTAGCATCTTTTTCCCAATATACTCTGCATCCCTCCTCAGCACATGTCCAAACCAACATAATCATGCCTCTCTGGCTTTGTCTCCAAACCTTCCAACCTGGGCTGACCCTCTAATATACTTATTCCTAATACTGTCCATCCTTGTCACACTTAGTTCAAATCTTAACATCTTCAACTCTGCCACGTCAAGCTCTGACTCATGTCTTTTTGTCAATGCCACTGTCTCAAACTCATATAACATAGCTGGTCTCACTACCCTCTTGTAGACCTTCCCTTTCACTCTTACTGGTACTCGTCTGTCACAAATCACTCCTGACACTCTTCTCCACCCACTCCATCCTGCCTGTACTCTCTTCTTCACCTCTCTTGCACACTCACCATTACTCTGAACTGTTGATCCCAAGTACTTAGACTCATTCACCTTTGTCACCTCTACTCCCTGCATCCTCACCATTCCTCTATCCTCCCTCTCATTCACACACATATATTCTGTCTTAGTTCTGCTGACCTTCATTCCTCTTCTCTCTAGAGCATATCTCCACCTCTCCAGGGTCTCCTCCACCTGCTCCTTACTCTCACTACAGATCACAATGTCATCTGCAAACATCATAGTCCACGGGGACTCCTGTCTGATCTCGTCTGTCAACCTGTCCATCACCACTGCAAATAAGAAAGGGCTCAGAGCTGATCCTTGATGTAATCCCACCTCTAACCTTAAACGCATCCGTCACTCCCACTGCAGACCTCACCGCTGTCACACTACCCTCGTACATATCCTGTACCACTCTTACATACTTCTCTGACACTCCTGACTTCCTCATACAATACCACAACTCCTCTCTAGGCACCCTGTCATATGCTTTCTCTAAATCCACAAACAAGTATGTTAGAAGAAACTAAAGACATGAAACAAAAAAATCCTGGACACCATTACAGATTTAACTATCAAATGGAACAAAATGATAACTTGCTTTGAAGATAGATTACAATTCATAAAAAAATATTATATATAATATAAGCTTTAGCAGCTCTTCCTCTAGACAAAAAGCAAATAAAATAAATTAACAAAATAATGTTCAAATTCCCTTGGTTTCCCAAAAACAATGCTTTTCATCATCATATTAAAACATTAAAATGAAAGCTGATACAACACATTTTACTGAAAAGGATAATCTTTTTCTGGTATTATATATGTAATTATTATCAATATAACATCTCTTCTCTCACTGAATCAAATTATATTAATCTCTTTTTAAAAACATTCAAAACCGCAATTATAGGTTACATAGATCTAAAAGTCTGGTTTGAATTGATTATTTCTATAAAAATAACAAGAGACTTTTTTGACAAAATTAATACTACTAGAATCAACAACTGGAATGTAAAAAACTTCTGCTGGCAACAATACTTTATTGATTTAGGAATTAAAGGAACACAGTGTCTTGTAAATGAATATAATTTAGATTCTCACAAGTGGATTTATTTACATAATGTTAAAACATATACTCAGCAGAAATATCTCATGGAATCACAGTTCCAATACAAAAATAAGCCAATTTTAATTCAACTTATACATGAAATTGCATATAATGAACATAAAATAGAGAATACAAATGTTAAACTGTATAACATTCTTATGCATTATAATGTTAATAATAATGATAACTTTTGGAAACGCATTACCCTAGGACATAATACAAATGTAACTGCTGGATGCAAAAAAACAATTATTAAACTCTACAAAGCACATCTAATGCTCACAATATTGGAGTATTTCCTCTTGGACATTTCTATATAGGTCTTTCCTTACTCCTAACAGGATAACCAGGTTTAACAGTAATGACATACAATGTTGGTGGTGTTTGAAATTTTATAATGCAGATTGGTCACATATATTTTTGAATGCTCACAAATAAAGCCTTTTTGGGAGAAAGTAGAAGACTTTTTAAGGGCATTATGGTTTAACACATTCTCTTGGACAAAGATGTTAGTTTTATTTAATATAACAGGAACTTCTAAAATAGACAGTGAAACCCATTATCTGCTTAGACTGTTATGGCTTTGACAAGAAGAAACATAACTAAGAAGTGGAAAAACCTCATCACCACCTCAGTCTGAAGAATTTTTGCTCATTGTTAAAAGAAGCAGTCTTCAAAGGGACTAGAAAAAAAGAAAGCAGAATATATCCTAGGACTATTCAGAGGAATCACTGGAATAAAGTTCACTTATTGATTTTTATGAGAACATTGTTACCACCATAATTTGCTAACTGTATAACTAATTAATGTATTATTAACTGTCATATTAAGACATGTATTAAATAAAAATCCAGGCAATAGTGTACATATTGTATATAGTTTTAAAATGTGTTGTTCAATCTTCAATATGTTTAACATTTTATGGCTATATGTATCAATGTAGTACACCATGAAGATTTTAATAAAGTACAGAAATTGATGGAAAAAAGACTAGTGACAGAATGTAATCAATTCAACAGTACAGCAGTAGGGCAGCAAAATGGCAGTCACAGATAGATCGCAGATAAGAGCAAAATAATCAGAGAGAAAAATGAAACATGACATTTGTGTGTTGAGTAGTGAGAGACAGAGGTGAAAAGAAAATGATTTACCTGGATGAAAAAAAAAAACAGAAACAGATGGTCTCAAATGTACTGCAGGGGTATCACAGTTTCAAATTCACAAACAAAATGAGAGGGAGAGAATTTTAAAGCTTGGAAATGATTGAACTGTATTAGGAAGAAGTATATATAGAAAGCTAAACAAACTGTGAGGTTTTGCATATTCTCTCTCTACATCCATGTGGGTTTCCTTAAGACACTCTGATTTCCCACTACCTGACAATAACGTGATGCTTACTGACTAAGCTAAGTTATCTTTGGAAGTAGTCACTACTGTTGTCCTTGTGACCTATAATGTGGCTGGTAAAAATCTACATTTTGTAGGCCACTTACCCAGTTTAACAAGTTAAATTAATAAAAAATAAACTTTCAGAAGTAGTTATATGGGGTATGACATGCGAGCAATGCTGTTTCTAAGATGTCTGATATTACTATTATTATTATTACTGTTAAGTATTCCAAGGAAATTTGCCAGTTTTATGTGGTTTTGTGGAAACACATGGACTGTATCAATGTATGTAAATTAACTGGGTAAAGAGCTCCAGCTATTCAGAACACATGCATGAGATGATTGGAAGCATGCGAAGGAAGAAAGTGGGAGAATGTATAGTGAAAGTTAGACCTTTTCAGTACACTTTTTGATCCTCTAGTCTTCCCACAGCAATTAAGCACAGTCCCACTGACTGATTTGTCCATTACTTAGTGTCCGCATGGGAGGTGAGATCTGGGGACCATGATGAGTCAGAAGACTTTACCAGGTTTCATGTTTCAGTGGCATGGTCTGCTTGATGATGTATGTAACAAAGACACAAGAATGTGTAGAGGACTTAACTTACAAATAGAAATATATATATATATATTTATAAGTTAGTGCACAGATCCACCTAGACTGCTTTCAGGGTCAGCACAGCAAAAATACAATGAAAGAAACAATATACTTTAATCAGTATTAATATAATATTACTAGTGTAACAGATAGTGTAATGCATGGAAATTTGTCTAAAATATGTAGCATAAATGTACACAATTGTAAGTAGATATGTTACAAGAACTTAGTAAAATCAGAAAGATGAGTATGCAGTATATGCACTGCCATAACATCATATAGTGCAATGTTACTATGAAGAAAATAACTTGCAAATAAATTACTTTGAGTATGTATAATCATTTGGCATGAGATGGCAAGGAGAGTAAGATGTGATTCAAATGAAGAGAAGAAAGGAAAGGGAGGGAGGGAGGGAGATAGAAAAGAGAGAAAAAAGTGCATGAGTGGGGGACGAGGAGGAAGTAAGCAGCTATCTCCTACCCAGGTTCATATCTGGGTAGTTCTACAGGAGTTTTTCTGAAATGATTTCCATTAAGCTATGATGCACTCACCTGATGAAGCACCATGTAGACTCAGAACCTCAGTAGCCCACTGAACAGGACCCTGATAGTCTGAAAGAGAAACTACATGAGATGTTGTACGTGGGGGTAATCCAGGACTGCAATAGTTTAGTTCTGTGTTAACATGTCTTTTGACAAAATATAAGCTAATAAATAAACATATATTTTTATTTTTACTGCACAGTGATACATAACGTGAAATAATCTTAAGTTCAAGAAGCCAGCAAGTGGAGGGAGGGTTGAGATAGCAGATGGAGAGATTAAGCTGAGAAGCCCAACCAAAATGGTCCAAATCGGGCCGTGTAATTGCTAAGGCTGGCCTTCAGTTTGGTAATTGTTTAAATTCTTCTGTATGGAATGTGAACTGTTTTTTTTGTTTGTTTGTTTGTTTTTCTGAAGAAAATGTAGTATGAAACTGTAGGACGGTATGTAGTACAGTTTACAAGGGAACAAAAGATTATTTCTGAAATTATTTGGAGGGGAAAGGGAGAAGGTAAAATATTAATAGTGCTAGGAGTATAACACTGACAGATTTGTGATGTGCACATGGGAGTCATGTATGAAGTATACAACTGTATTATGTTAAAGTTCACCATGTGTGTATGAAACCATAGGCCAGAGGCATTCTGCACTATTCTAGACAGTTGTAAGGTATGCATGGCACAACTAATGTCATATCTTGGCTTAGACACCTGAAAACAATACAAATGAGTAACCATTTCTAGAGAAAAAAACACACCACGTATGACATTTTTAAAAACAAACTGCAGCAAGCATGAAGCTACAGACAGTACAACATACATATACAAACTTTTTTTCACCATCAGGCAAACTTAATGGCAACTCCTTGAAATGCACTGCCATGTTAAAACAGTAAAACACATAGTAAAATACTATTTAGGTGCATCTATATCATAACATTGACAGCTTAGGTTGTTGAATCCAAAATCATCGACACCTAAGTGTCGAAAGCTAAAAACAGCAAACAGCCAAGTCATTGAATTCTTTCCTAGGGAAATAATTCACTTGGGCATCCGCAAACAAAATAAACACACCCAAACATAGTGGGGGGGGCTTCGTTCCCCACACCCCCCCTAACTAAATATACCAACTCCGAGACCACTGTACATTGCAGAAAGGGCAAATCCCTGAGAACGGCCACGTGAATTCTTTCCCGAGGACAGAATTAGATGATGTGGCAGTTCGCTATTTTAAGCATTCAATGCTCAGGTGTCGATAAATATGCGTTTGACAACCTAAGCTGTCAACAAATCAATAGGGAACCGTTTAGGCTACTAAACTGAATGTGAATGCAATTATCTTGTCTTTATCCAGTCACAATTGAAACCCATGAAAAGAATAAGAGCAAATCAATAATTCTTCTACTCAAGCACTGTTTATCCTAACATGACATGCTGGAGGCATACCTCTCAACCTCTCAGCACAAGAACTCTGGGCAAAGCTTAATAAAATGGGGGAACAAACCCCAAATGTAGAGACAGATTTTAAATATTGCTTTTATAAACTTATATGTCAAGAAAGCAATTTTCTCCTTTGCTTCAGAGGTTAAAAGTGTTTGCCAAGATCCCTTTGTTAAATCCAGAGTGGACAGAATTCTTACCTAACCAATCTTTCATCTGTTTCATCCACTCAGGATATAGGACAGGAATCAAATCTGAAAATACTAGTTAGTTTCCTGAATTATGTTAAAACCTTTTAGATCCATTAGGCTAGTGGGCCAATATGATATGATATGATTATTCTTCTCACTCTGGTACTCTTGTATAACCCCACATATGAGCAATTTCTAACACCTCATAGTTAAATTCTTAGCTTAGGGATTCTTATATCAGATAGTTACTTTTTTCACCAGAAGGAGTTAAAGTATATTGCTTGGTTAAACTGGTCCTGCAAGCTAATTCTCAAAATGTGTCCCTTTTTTGTAAGTAAAGATTCTGTTTTTTTTTTGTCTTTCTTCTGGGATGTTGACAGGCTTTCACCTACTGTGACGTCAAGACATGCTGTGGGAGACTTGGCTACTTCTATGAACACGCTCACTAGAGAAACCTCTGTTTCTTTCCAAGGCTTTCGAAGATTTGTGTGGTACATTTGCTGTGGTTCATAGCTTCATAGGTTGGTACTAGGCTATCGGCCCTAGGGCCTGTACAAGCCTAGCCATAACAATTCCCTGGCTATTTCTTCCCACAATATTTACTTCCCTGGACCCCTGTCTAACAGGGCGACTGACATGATCCTCGGGGTAAATTTCCTATCTCCCATCCAGTTGTCAAGGTTCCTTTTGAAGAGGGCCAAGGAGGCGCTCTGCTTGACATGTATGGGCAGTCTATTCCAGAGTCTGGGGAGTCTCTGGGTCAGGAACCTATCCCTCCAGCATGTTTCGTTCATTGTGATGACAAGGATTAGGTCCCTGGTTTCCTTCTCCCTTTTCTTTCTAATTCACCTCTGTATTTCTATGACTTCAAAGAATCCTTTCCATCTTACTAGGAAACTGATCTAGGCAGTGGGCACCAAGACACGTACTTGTCCACTGCTCTGAACTAAGATGAACATTCCTGTTATACGTTCTCCTCTGAGCATTCTGTGCCTTTTTGCTCTACTCCTAGTGGGCATTCCATGGAGCCCAGACGACATATTGTAGAGAAAGAGGCTATCAGATGTTTTTACTATTGGTATTACAGTGTTTAGCCATTCCTGTGAGTTGGTAAAGTGTTTTATCACAGTCTTAAAGGAAGTGTTTACCTCTTCCCAGGTTTTTATTTCTTACAGCAAGCCTCAAGGGTGTCCATCATATAACAGTTTGAATGAAGTGAATCCACCTAAGGCTTCGGGGGGTACTTCCCTCTCAGCAAAAAGAGGGTATGGAATCAATTAGCTTTCTGTGATACAGACTTTTTTGTTAATACATTCAATTAGTCCATCTGTCCAAAGGCGGTATACAGAGGTCCTCACTGTTTCAACTTAAAGAAATGGGAAAGCTCATGTATTACTTTAGGCATGAATAGGCTGCCCTGGTTGGCAAGAGTTTCCTGGAATACTCCCACCCTAGAAAAAAAATGCTATTAGTTCTTTTGCTGTGACATTACCATTCATGCTCCATTAGGATACTGTTTACAAAAACATGGCTGCATTGTCATTGAACAGCGGTATATACTGTTGAACCTTACTGGATTTGACAAGTAGTCCTAGAATATCCATTGCTATTTGCTCAAACAGGACTCTCTTACAGGTAAGGGTATCAAAGGTTTCCTAAAACTTTGGTAGATGCCATATTTTGATATTCTGGGCAAGTGGCAATAAAGTTTCCTTCATAATACCAGGATGGTAAACTAAAGCTAGAATTCTAGGCTTGGTCCTATCCATCTCTAGATCCCCCCACCCCCCTCCCCAATATGGCTCTGTGCTAGCTCCATTAACCATGTTCTGAAAGGTTTAGCACTAACAATTGGCTTAATAGTTAATATCCTTCTTTGGGCACCTCATAGAACAAATAATTTTGTAGGTCAAAGGAAGGATATGAAATGAGGCTGTTGTGATCAGTTCTTTCCTCTTCCATTCATGCATTATTATTTCCAACCCTGCATAGTGTATTTTGTACTAGCTAGGCTTTCTTAAAACTGATATAGCTTATCTGGAGATCTGTTAGGTCAAAATTTCTTTCTTCAGGATCCTGATATAAAGTGGAAGGTGTAGCCTGTTCTCCAGTAATGACAGGTACAGCTTCCTATCCTTCATCCAAGTTATCTTCTCCTTCAGAGAAAAACAGTAATACAATCAAAAATGCAAGAACCTCCCCTCCAATAAAAAGGTAAACTAATCAAAAATACAAAAACCCAGAATACACACTACCAACCCAAATGATATGGATGAGAGTTCCGTGATTTTTATTTGTATTTTTAATATTGTATTAGGTTGTATTTTACTGTTGTGGTTGCATTTAATGTTTTAGAGCATTGTGTGGTTGCTATCTGTTTTGGTGATGTTTTATTTTGAGTTTGATTTTTTTGTTCACATTTTCCCATTTTATTCTAATGGGAAGCAGATTGTTTTCATATGTTTTAATATTTGCATTTTGTTACTACATATGTGTTTTATTACACCTGCTTTTGAGGGTCCAATGTAAGGATGTGTGTGTGTGTGTGTGTGTGTGTGTGTGTGTGTGTGTGTGTGTGTGTGTGTGTGTGTGTGTGTGTGTGTGTGCATAAGCACCAGAAGCTGTTGAAGACTGGGGGCGGTGGAGGGTGAGAGGGGCACTTAGTGATCTAAAAAGGGCAATTTTTTATAACTATTTACTACCACAACATAGATTCACTTGGAGGACATTTTAAGCTTAGCCAATTCCATTTTGCTGCTTGAATTAACATTTCCTGATTGGTCTTACCTATCCCATGGCTGATAACTGTATATTAGCCCTAGTGAGAACAACTGTGATCATTCCATAGATAATTTGAGAGGACCCATATAAGGGATGCAGCATTTAGGAACAGTCTCTATCCATTAGTGGCATGAGGGTCAATCCTGGAGTACATTTTCTATTACCCATCCTTAGATCCAAGTTGCATTTGAATATGGACAGATGAGCTTTGTTTTATTTTTATAGACCGTATGTTCTGGAACAGTGGTAACCTCTGTGATATATATCCATCTCTCCACAGCATACAGTTTAGATACCTGGACTAAGTATTTCTGATGCCATTTGGCTTGCTGGTGTTCAGTAGGTCCATCTGTGTTAGGTCAGAGGATGCCTTGTATGCCAGACACGTCACCTCTAAGCACTCTGCAGGATACTGACTATATTAATAAATCTTTGAGGTGGTCCATGCAAGATCTGTTGTTTAGGACTTGTATCCTTTTAAGTAAGGTATCTCTGAAGGTATTCCAATTGTTGCATGGGGCTGGACAGATACATGCCAAAGTGGGTATTATACAAAATGATTGACCTAATGAATGCTTTATAAAGGGGGACAACAACATCTGTAGATCTAGTCACAATCAATTTGTTTATAAGCTGTGCAATATAAAAAGGCTTTCTTATGACTGTGGGCTCATGTTGGTCAAAAGTTAGGTCACTGTACACACAAGTTCCCAAATGCCAAACAATTGGGTTAGTTCTCAGAGGGCATTGTCATGATTTTGACAGCAGTTATTGTTTGGGACAAACCTTCCTGCATGATGGTGAAGTCATTTGAGGATTCAATAACTGCTCCTAGCTTGCAGTCATCTCAAACTCAGTTGGCCAAAGCCCTTTGGTATTTCCTTTTACTTTTGAGATGTATATGCCAAACAAAAAAGTCTCGGCACCAAACCCTGGGAGACTCCATTGGTGACTGGTCTCTTCCCCTATTTTGATCTCCTGCATCCTGTGAGCAATTTGGCAATACAGCTAGTGATGCAAGTGTTTGCTCCTAGATTATTCATCTTTTGTACTACACCTGAGTAGGGGATGGTGTCAAAAGGCTTGGCCAGGTCAAGGTAATGTGGTGTGAACTGTTTTACCTTCATCCATTGCTTTGGTAACAAGAGTAAAGCTTAAAATTTGCCCATGATTTTGAGCCTTTCACACTTTCCTCTGGGCTGTTTTCAAACACATTTTTAGGTTCATGCATACATGTATGCATTCTTTGATTCACCTTCCTGATTATATTAAATTATATTCCTTGTATAATATAGCACTAGTTGTTAGACTGTGTTTTAAATTTGTAGTTTTGAACAGTCTCCTAGTAAGCAATGAAACAAAATGTATGAACCAATGACAGAACTACCCATTTCAGAAAATTTCAACAATAATAGGTCACTTAAACTTCTGTCATTACAATCCACCAATATTAGTAAATAGGCAAAATTTCTGCAGAAGTCAATCATCTAAATAATTCCACATTAAAGGGATCTCTAACTAATGAAGAGGTTGCTGCTAAGAAACAACTTTATATTTTATTGTTTCATCTGCAAATAAAGTGGCTGTTGCCTTTGAAGAATAAATTGCCTGTGTTACATTACATTAGCTTTACATTAAAAAATGATAAGCTAGTAATATTGCAATAGGGAATGGATGGCAAACTGATAACAGGTTCATAGTTACTAGGTAATTCGTCCAAAGAAGGACATCCACAGGACTGCAGCTTCCACTCCCTTTAAAGTAAAACACAGTACAGTATCAGCGATCCACCTGCATACTGTGGGAGTAGAACCCACAGCCTTTTGCATCAAAAGTAAGGCTACTAGCTGTTGTGCTACTAACAATACAAACAGACTTGGAATAAGCAGCACTAAGCTTCTCTTCCCCTGAAGCTCTCAGCAAAATTTTTCATTTATTTAACATTTGTTTACCAGGAAAGTCCAACTTGAAACAAAGCCAATTTTCAGCAGAGGCCCAGGGAGAAATGTTCCAGATGCATGTCTTTGTAATATGGGAGGAAACCAAAACCAGAGCACTTAGAGGAAACCCACACAAACACAGGGGGGACATACAGACTCCACACAGAAGGCACCCCAGCCAGGAATCAAACCAAAAACCTCTTGCTGTAAGGGAAAACACTACCACTGTATCATTCACTTCACACAACTAAGTCTCTCAATTTCACAGCATAAGACATCTGGAAAAAGCCAAAATTTATTGGGGGGGGGGGGGCAAAGTCCCAAAACCAGGGACACATTTTAAATATTGCTTGTATAATCTTGGAATGTTGCTAAAATAGTGTTTTGTGTTACCGTGTGTTTCAAAAAAAGATAGGAAGACAAACAAAGGGCTATTATTATTTAATGAATTCCATTCTCACTGATTTGCCAGAACACCACAAATTTGAAGAGGAACAGATCAAATTTCCTGGATCAGAATTGGTGGTGTCAGTAGAGAATGCAGGATCCTGCACCTAAGGTACAGGGTTTGAGCCTGAGTAATCCTTAACCACCAGCCATAAGTAACAGGGACATTTTACACACACACATAAAGAAAGAAGGAAGAGTGAAAAAAGAAGAAACTGCAAGAGTAGCTGTAGCTGCATTTCTAAAATCTTTCTAGGAACTATGTTTCAATTTGAACCAAGTTAACCAGCCAAAACACCCTTTTAGCCATGACTAGAGCACAAGAGAAAGGCAAATGTATACAATTAAAAAAGGTAACTATAACAGCAAATTATGCTTAGTAAGATGGGCAAAGCAAGTTAAATAGACATTAAAATAAGTTAGATAAAGATAAAATAAGTAAGCACACAAGCAAAAGTAGGTAAAGGCCAACATAAATATTGTGTACTAATACAGAACTGATTATGCAACATTCAGTGCAATTACTCACTTGTACTGCAATCTCTTGCTATCTTAATAACTTAGGAAACCCTTTTACATTTTCAAACTACCACATTGCACAAAATTGAAACATTACTAAACAAACAGGCTTGCCCCTTAGCATAAAGGAGGTGGATCTGACTACACCTGAGATGATCTGCATTCAACAATAAACCTAGATGTTAAAGAAGCTTGACAAACACAGACAACAGGGAACGGCCAAGGTTGAATTGTCCATCCTATCAGAAGAAGGTCCAGTACCACACTGTTATTGATAAGGATTTAGAAGCATAAACCCAGCCAAGGAGTGTGTTCACTCCATAGAAATTTGACACAGCCAGACACTGTACCACACCTGTTAGCCAATAAGTGGAGACCTGTTCTAAATGGTTTAAAAAAATTCTCTCATCACACAATTGCTGGAGTTCCCAGCTGTCATCACTTTCTCTCTGTTTTCCACTCCAGAAATGGAGAAAAACAAATGGCCAGACTAGTGGATATGCTTGATGGAAGGAATATAGGACAAAAGATTACAAGAAAGAACTTCACAACTGAAGTGCATGCTTGCAGAGTAGGTCAACAGCAGAGCCTTATGTGAGATGATCCCTTAAGCTGTCAGATATGAAGGCTAGTGCCGCACAAGTTTGACAGGTAGCAGATGAAATCCATAGTTACCAGGGATGTTATTCTGGACTAAGCCCAACAAAGCTTCTAGTGCACCATTGCAAGTGAAGTCTACAAGAATGTATCTACTTAAAACCAAATCATAACTGCCCTGATGTCAATATGTCACTAATTGTATCCCTTATAGCTCTAACACTTTCAGTCAGGATTCTTAAGATGTCACTCACATTGGTACCCTTGTAGATATCTTCATGCATGCTGTAAGCTTGTAAAGGTTTCAATGGACTCTGCACACTCTAAACAATCCACCACATACAGAGTCGTATCTGAATAATTTATCTTCCAGTACAACGAAGTTACAAAAGTCTATTACTTTAGCTCCATTTTCTAACACTAAAAGAGTTATTTCTGTTTGAGTCCTACAATGCAGCCAAAGTTTTACCACATGACGGCTAACCTGTTTCTGTGATGGAGGCTAGCTCACTCACATCTCCAGAATTAACCAGCATATTCATATTCCTGTCTAGGCCCAGTAAGGGATACAGCAAAACTAAGCAGTTAAGCTTCATCAGAAGACCTAACATTTACACATTTGAACTGCATGACCTTGTCTTTCTAAGAGCACTTGCATACACCAGCTGCAAAAAGCCTCCTGATTTTCAAATGGCAATAATTTCACAATGTTTAGGTGTACAATTTTTAAGTGCTAATTAGCTTACAACAATTACTACTGCTGTGTTGCAACAGAAGCAGAAAAATGACAACTTCAGAGTAACCCTTTTTTTTCTTCTTTTTGCAAACCTCCTTCATCTAGGAATCTGTGCAGAGTGCACAATGGAGCCATGCAATATGTATATTCACGGATGCCCCCACCCATGCCAATCCAATAGGGTAATGATTTTAAATTACAAGATTCTTATCTGCGAGTCCTGGAATAGTGACATTGAATGTGCAAAAATTGGGACTTGCATACAAGAAGTCCAAGATCTCTGTACCTTAAAGAATTCCCTTTTCTCTGAGGTATGTCAATCTTGGACTTAGCAAGTATAATTAGTGGGAATGTAAGGGTGCAAGGATACATGTTATACTGCAAAACGTAAGTTTAAAGAAAAACAGCAAGCGTTGCCACTCACTGTTCCCCTTTAGAATCAGTGTTTTGTTTTGGTAATTCCAGGACCTGAAATTATGGGTCTCAGAATAACAACAGGGAGCCCCCTCTGATAGACTTCCTGTCAGGCCCTTGCTCCATAAGATTACACCTTGGAATCTAACTCCCAGCACTGCTAGGAGTCCTCTGTGAAATTAATTTTCCCCTGAACAGTCTTCTCCAGAAAGGTAAACTGGAATAGGTCACTCACTTCTTCCTCTGCATTCAACCCTCTAGAAGCTGAGCCATTAATCAAACTCAGGTCACCAGTGACACAGGCAAGACACCCTTTCTCTTTGCTACTGGATCAGATACTTCATGATAAGAAGTAAAAATGAATGAATGAATGAATAAACAAATAAAACACATATGTGTGAGTGTGTGTGTGTGTGTGTGTGTGTGTGTGTGTGTGTGTACGCAAAAACACACTGTATTTAAAAATAATTGATTGTTACTGTTGTTTGAATACTGGTCTCAATGAACATCTACAATGTGTCATGTTACGCTGAATGATCCTGATCTTGCTTGATTTAGTAGCTAAGCAGGGTCAGATATAGATGGGAGACCCGTGGTAATACTTCTTTTTATGCCATACGGCTTGCACATTTTCTAGAAAAAAAATGGTTTGCAGGCTATTGGTATTTCTTTATCACATAATCTGTGGTATAATATAAACAGAAGTGATTGCTTCATTTGTTTAGATACTGACAACGCTTGTATAATCAAAACTGGTTTATATGTCTTTTCCAAATGCAAACTGTTTTTCATTACACTAGAGGGATGGTTTCTTGTGTGTGTTTTTTTTTTTTGAAAAACATTTTCCATGCACCTGGTATGTGATATTATTCTTTGCAATATTTCTGGATAGCTGGTCATATGTGCTTTCACTGGGATATGTAATATGATTATTTTTGAAACCTGGGTCCAAAAATAAGCAGACTTTTGCTTTAGTGTGGATTCTTCTTCCTTGTAACAGTTGGTGGCTTCCCTTTCCATGGATTTGGGGAACGTGGATTGTTTTACTAAAGCAGGAATGACTGAAAGAGGAAGTGGGTCTGCATGGGAGTCCATTTCAAATGGAACACAGTCAGTGTTGACCATTGAATCAGCATTCAAGAATTCGTCAGTGGCTACACAGACATTTCTGTCCTCATTTAATTCATTTATTTCAAATCTGAAATGATTCCAAGGGTTTTATGAATTACCATTGAACCAGTGGTTGGCCTTTCCGATGGTGTGCTATTACAACAATGGAAACAAATTCAAACACTAGCCTCAGATTTGTTTGCTACCTTTTTAGAGAAATTTTATGAGATGCAGTTAGCTGCATTAAATGCAGAAATGAAAAAGAAAAGAGAAATTGCTGAGACGTTTTTCTCCAGTGTAAAATATGCTGCTGTATTACAGGCTAGGTTGAATGAGGAAAATAAAGCTAAAAATTAAAGAAATACCAATGGGATTTAGGGGGTTATAAAATGAACAGGGGGTTACCAGGAAGAAAGAAATAGGAACAAAAAAAATCTGAACATTTCCAGGAAGGTAATGTGAGTAGGTCCTGCCCTAAATATATAGGGAAAAGGAAAAGGCAACGGACTAAATCCGTGGTAAAACATTCAAACTCTCAGTAGTGAATGTAGTAGCAAGAGATAAAACAAATGGAAATGAGATCTTTACAAATGGACGAAATATAAAATAACCCTCAAGGAACTAACTGTGCAACTGAACCAAAAGTCACAAAATGAAACAAAAATCAGTAGCACAGAAACACGACCAAATAAAACACATTTTTATTATAAAATCGGTAAGCGCTTTCACACTTCAAAAGTGCTTTTGAAGTGTGAAAGCGCTTACCGATTTTATAATAAAAGTTTTTGTTTTATTTGGTCATGTTTCTGTGCTACTGATTTTTGTTTTATCTGTAGAAATGAGTAGGAGCAAATTACATAGAAAAAATGGTAACTGTAGGAACAATAAATGCAGACGAGGAATGAGGTTTAAACGGAGGCAGGATTTGAATGAGTTATGTAATGTTTGACTGACAGTGACTGGATAGATTATAAATGATGTGTAATGTTTGCCACTAAAATGATGTTAATATATCTTGTTTTCATTTATATAAATGTATGATTGCCTATATCATAAGTGATACTTTAATAAAGATGTTTCTTGTTTAAAAAAATACTCTGGAATGGCAGATGGTTCTTCTTCCTATGTAGATACAGATTTAGATTCAGTTGGTGAGTCTGGAGATAAAGTTGGCTGGGTGAAAAGAACACCTGTACTTATACAAACTGTTGAGCCTCTTTTTCCTACCCTTTAAATATTTCCCCTTTCCAGCTTAGTGATGTCAGAAGCAGTGCATTAAATAAAGGTTTAAGTTTTATTTCTTATTATTACGTTTTCTGTGTGCAACTGGTTAGTGACTTGAAACATTTTTGTCATTTGTTAATTTAAAAAAAAATGAGAGAAAGCAATAGAGCATCAGAGGAGCTTAGGAAGGATTGGGAAGAGACACTGGCTTAGCAATTCAGAAAGAGACAATGGGGGGATATTTGTATGTCTCCCAAATTTGCAACAAAATCTAGAAGATTTATAATTTTTGTTTTGAATTGTTTACATAGATATTTTTATACCACAAGTAGGCTCCAGAGAATTTTTCCTCAAGTAGACAGCAAATGTTGGCGGTGTGATGGGAAGGAAAGAGGTAACCAGAAACCTATTTTGGGGAGTAGAATGAGTTGGCAGACTTTAAAGATTCCCTGCAGACTGGTCTGCTGGAGATGCTGGGTGAGCAAATTGGAGTAACTATTGAAATGATTTTTTTTTTTTAGCTATGATACAGAATCAGAATTGCCTAGACATAGTAAGGCCTTGCTGAGTCTAATTATGATAGCTGCCAAAAAAGCAATTACTAGAAATTGCAAATCAAATTTTAAACCAACTTTACTAGAAGTAGCAAAGATAGTAACAGAGATAAAATGACTGGAACTGGGATCTTTAGAAAAGGGTAGGAGCAAATTACAGAGGAAACAATGGGAAATGTGGGCTCAATACACGCAGAGGAGAATGAGGTTTAAAAGAAGGCAGGATTTGAATGAGCTATGTAATGGCTGACTGACAATGACTAGATATATTAAAGTGATGTGTAATATCTGCAATTACAGTTCTGTTGGCATGGTTTATAATATATAATGTTTGCAAATGAGATTGTGTTGCTGTGGTTTATTTTCATTTATATAAATGTAAGATTGCCTATGTCATACATGATAATTTAATAAAGATGTTTCTTGTTTAAAAAAACAATTTTGGCTAAGAAAACAATTATTCCACAGTATGCAAAACTTCAAAAGTATATAAAATTAGTGAACTACAAAATTAAGTATCTGACAAAAATAAATGTAAATGTTAATACTGTGAGAAAAATAAAAGTATTAGCTGTTTGGCAAAAAATACTTTGATACTATGCTAGACTGACAATATTATCAGTCTTGATTTATGCACCTAATTCATGGTCTTGCATCACTTTCTTTCATCTTCATAAGAAACGCAAACTACAGCAGTAAATGAGCTAAAGTCAAAAACTAGTTTCAAAAATAAAACAGTCCTACTTTGTCTTTGGGGTGATATTTGTAAAGCAATCAGATAACCTGCCTGTGTTTTGTTTGCAGCAACAGCCTTCTGTTTTCAGAAATGAGAAATAAGAGTCAAACCACTAGTTTACGTTTGTGCTGGAAATTTTAATGGCAAATTCATGATGTCATGCTCTTTCTTCACAGAGGATGTAGACTACAGGGAGGTCCGATCCTTCGCAGAAACAAAAGCAGAGTGCCTTTCAAGGAATAGAGGAAAAGCACTTGTTCATTATAACAGAAGGGGACTGTTGAGGGTTTATCCAAGAGGTCAAAGAGTTGACTCTTCAAACTATGATCCTGTTCGGCTTTGGTTGTGTGGCTGTCAAATGGTAGCCCTAAACTTTCAGACTCCAGGTAGGTTTTTACTCCAGAATGTTATTTTCCTTCATGTACTGTCATTTTAAAATTACTTCCTTTCAGAACTAAAAGTGATATCCACATCATTTTCTAGATTGTTTACATTTGTTTTGTTACTGTCATCATACATGCAGTCTAACTGATTAAAATGCATTGCTTATGAATGGATAGTTTCAACAGAAATAACACATACATTTCCCTTATTCTTTGCAAATCCAAGTCCTAAGTCCTACCAGCATCATGGCTTTCTTTAGTAAACAGTCAGCTGGCAGAGACAATTTTCCCAGATATACCTGTCAAGTTAAATAACAATGAAATGAAAATTAATGAACCATCATTAATTAAAGTGCTGTGAATTAAAAAAAATAGCAACAGTCTTTATGATGCTGTGATACAGGCTGACGTCTGTCTGATTCCTTGACTCTTGACAGACCCAAGAAAGTACAGTTGTATAAGATCTTACCATAACAGTAGATGCCCTTCTGTTGATTGTTGCAGTATTCTTCATCTAAGGGATCTCCTGCCAGGGATAGCCCAATATTTGGCCAGTATACCAAAGCCTTCAGCTCTTATAGGCTCTGTACATCACACACATGCTCCCCACGCAAAATGTAGGGCATAAAGGTGACATATGAACGCAAATACTGAGAAGTGAAAATACCCCAGAAGGAACAAAATATGCTGAGAGACAAAGAGGAACATGTGCATCCAAAAGGAAAAAAATAAAGAGGGAAAAAAGGAGAAGAGCCCATTGGCAAGAAAGAAAACAGAACACAGGAGGAAGGAGGAAGAAAGTGAATACTGCAACAGTGAAGAGAAGGCCATCTACTGTTATGGTTAAGATTTTAATCAAATGACTCCACGGTATTCAGCCAAGAGGTAATATACAATTTATATATTAAAGTCCAGGTTAAGTGCTTTTATCCATTGGAGTTGGACAAAAGCACTTAACCTGGATTTTAATAAATTAATTGTATATTACCTCTTGGCTGAATACCGTGGAGTCATTTGGTTATTTGCTTTTACCTACACGGGAGGCACACCATGTTTGGTTCTTAATTTCTTAAAACTCCAAAAAGTAAGTAAAACCACAGAAACTCAAGCCAGCAAGAGTCGAACACTTCCAATAAATTCACCACACTTTATTCACAGTTGTTTAGCGCTTTCTTCTCCACTACACAGACTTCCTCAGAACAATGTCCCACCCAAACCCAGCCATTAAAATACCCACCCCCAATTATTCAATTAACATTTTCATTCTTATTAAAAGCAATACACCAAGATGTGGTTTTCACATTCCTTCACTCTTGTAGTGCATTCAGTAATGTGCAAATTGTGTTTTACATACATTGAATTAAATCCACAGTATAAAAATAAATATAAACAAACTATAAATACTCTCAAACCATAAATCAATCTATTATAAACATAGGACAATTTGTCCTTTCATAAAAACCCATACCTAACCTGAAATTTGATCAAGCTTTAAAACACTAGCAATACTAATAGTTTCATTGATGCCAGGGTACTGGGAGGCATTAAAATACAACTGCCATCTCAACTCCATAACAGCTAAATGAATATCTAAAGTACAACCTTGTTCATCCTTAACTAACTGCTGTATGACTAAAAATTTAAAATGATGACCTTGATTTTCTTTAACATGTCTATAAAGGGCACTGGTACTCCTACAATGTCTCAAATCACCCAGGTGCTCACCAATTCTTAGTTTAAACCTTTATACATGTTTTACCTATATAAAATATAGGACATTCATCACACTTGGCCATGTATATAACATTAATGCTGTTGCAATTATAGTGTCCTTAATAGACTGATTAAGGGACAAGTCATTGACTACCTAGGGCATAAAAGAAGGATTAGTATGAAGAGGCACTATGCCTTTATGAAAAACTAAAACAGGAGGAATAGCCATGACATCTTGAATTTCAGACCCTCTCTTGGCTGAAGTAAGAGCCAAAAGAAGAACAGTGTTCCAAGTACAGTACAATGTTGTAAAGAAACTGAAGAAGCAGGCTCAAAAGGAGTCTGGGTCAATTTTTCAAGTACAGAATTGAGGTCCCAAGAATGTGTAATAGGCTTCCTGAGAGGCCTGATATGAAGGATGCTTTTAAGGAATGCTTGACCTCAATCCTATAGGCCAGAGAAGGATTCACTGACAGACAAACAGAAATTGCTGACAGGTGTGTTTTAACTGAAGAATATGCCAACCCAGCATAAAGCAGATCACACAAGTAAGAGAGAACCAGAGAAACATCCACAGATAGCGTGTCTTGATAGTGAGAGAGGCACCAGACAGAAATATCTTCCATTTGGACATATAGAATTTTCTAGTAGTGGGTTTCCTGGCCTCCTGCAGAACCCAGAACATCTGCTCAGAAAAGAGGTGCCAAAAATGGATCAAAACCCTATAACCCACATTTCTTGTGTGAGAAGATCCATCCTGTGAGATAACTTGTGGTCATTGCCCCTGCTGTAGTGAGGGAGGAGCAGGAGCCAATGCTGTCTGGGCCAAAAGGGAGTCACCAGAAAGGTTTTGGGAGAGTCTTGCCCGATTTTGTGCAGAACCCATAATACCAGAAGAAGGGGTGGGAAAACATATAGAAACATCCTCTTCCAAGTAAAGACAGGACATCAACTTTCCAAGTCAGAGGACTTGAGACTCTGGAACAGAATAAAGGAAGTTGTCTGTTCAGAGGGGAGATAGAGATCTACCTGAGGAATACTCCACCAATGGACAATGTCCTGGAACACATCTCTGTAAAGCATCCATTCATGAGCTTGTTTTCTGGACCTGCTCAAAGAGTATGCCACTAGGTTGTGCTCTAAAGGAATGTAAACAGCCTGAAGAGCCACCTGATACTGGATAGCTACATCCCAAACCTAAAGAGCCAGTCTGCAAAGGAACTTGTGCTCCCCTGCTTGTTAACATACCACGTCACTGTGGTATTTTTGGTGAAGACTTTGACAGGCCCGGTATGAAAGAGGGAGTGAAAAGCTTGTAGAGCCAAAAGCAGAGCTTTTATATTGATATGATAAAATCTCTAATGAAGAAGCCAGAGACCTTGGACCTTCAGGGAGCCACAAAAGGCACACCACCCTCTGTCTGATGCATCTGTAAAAAACTCCTGAGTGGGAACTGGAGACTGAAAGGGAAGCCTTGAATTGAGAGAGAGTTAATGACTCCACCACTGAAGCTTGAACCTCAGACAAGGAAGAAAAGGAACAGGGAACTCCAGGGAGTGGCAATGTTGAAGCCACTCTGATTTGAGGTACCACTGACATGTCCTCATATGGAGCCTGGCAAGAGGGAGCATGAAGTGGTGAAAGCCATATATCCTAGGACCCTGAGAAATTCCACAGCTATGACAGAGAACTACAGGAAGTAGAGAGTGGAAAAGGTTGTCAGAGACAGATCCTTGGGAACAGGAAGAATTGCCAGCATGGGAATGATCTGAAGCCTGCATATGAGGAAAACACGATCTTGCAAAGGCACCAGAATAGATTTCAGGAGGTTTATGGTGAACCCCCAGACTACGTAAAAGACATGTGGTGAACTGGTGGACCTGTAACAGACTGCTGGGAGAAGGAGCTTGAATAAGCAGATTGTCTAAGTATGGAAAGATCTGTATACCTCGAAGCCTGTAAAAAGAAGTGACAGGAGTGGGGCAGTAGAAAGACCAAAGGCCAAAGCAGAGAACTGAAAATGCAAGGAAAAGACAGAGAAATGTAAAAAAATTCCTGAAAAGAGGATGAATGGGGATGTAAAGGTATGCATCCTTGAGATTCAGACACACCAGAAAGGCCTGTGGAAGCAGAATAAGAAACAGTGTCTGAAAGGACAACATCCAAAAAGAAGGGATTTTGAGAAATGTGTTGAGCACGGAAACATCCAAAGTTGGTCTCCATGTATCCTCCTTCTGGAGAACAAAAAAACTTCCTGGAGTAAAACCCCTTCCCCACTTGGAAGGGAGGAATAGGCTGAATAGTGCTTAATGCACAAGAGATTGCAGAACCTCTGGCAAATGAGGAAGCTGTTCCCAAGGAGGTTGAGGAATGCCTGAAAAGGGATGAAGGGATTTCCAAACTGTGAAATATCTCTGACGGATAACTGACAGAGCTCAAGAATTCGAGGTGATCTGATGCCAATTTAAAAGAGAAAATGAGAGGTGGAGAGACAAGGGCACCTGGCCAAGGGGAAGAGAAGGCCAAGCTTCAAGTAAAAGCAGGCTTATCCTAAAAAGAAGGCTTCTTGGAAGAAGGAGTCTGACTAGACTTAGCAAGGGGAACATGTCTAGGACCCTTTTTACTCTGAGGAGGGGTCTAGTCTGTCCAAGAATGAAGGCAGACATGGAAGGATAATTCCGCTGAAACTTAGGAAAAATGTGCTTAAGCTCCTGCAAGAACTTACCCTTATTCTGAAAAGACAAAAGGGTCAGAAGCAGCAGTTCCAAAAACACTTTTGTTATCTAGACGAGCATCCAAAAGTCTGGCCTTGATATCATTAAGCAAACCCTGAAGAAGTAGTCAGACATAACACCTCATTACTGAACCAAAGCAGCAGCCATGGAAGAGGCATCAGCTGTAGCATAGCTGCATTTTATTGAGTGATGGGCAATTTGAGAAGTGACCCTAACAAGGAGAGGGCAGAAGCCATCCCTTCAGAATCAGAAAGTTCAGGTGCCACCTTAGAAGCTTGAGAAAGGAAGATCAAAACATATCTGGTCACATAAGTCTGGTAGTTAATGGCCCTTAAGGACAAGGTGACAACAGGATAAACTTTCTTGCCCAACCTTTCTATAGCTTGACTATCCTTATCACAAGGAAGGAGCTTAGTAGATTGCAACAACTTAGAGGATTTGTCAGAAGAAACTGATAGCACTGAAAAATCAGCAGAAGAACACCTATAAAGGAATTTACAGTCCTCAGGCACCTTGTAAAATCTGTCAGGCTTCTTTGGTGCAAAGGCTGCAGAAAAAGTATCCAAAAGGGCTGCCAGAATAAGAGGGATGGCTGGTGGTTTGGGAGACTTCATTTGTGGGAGCTCATACTACCACTTTTGACTGTCAGACAACTGGGAACAGTCCCACTTTAAATAGTCCATTGTGCAGACAATAGTACCCCCAAAGGACAGCTCTTCCAAGGGAGGATCTGGACTCAAGGAATCCTTTTCCTACAAACAATAGTCAAGATGGAAGGAATTTGGGAAGAGTAAGCCAGAGATTCTTTCCCAGAATCCAAATCCTCATCTGAGGAATACAATTTCCTAGGCCTTAACAGGAATGGAAGACCAGGGGAGAAAAGGGACAGACACCCCTTGAGGAGGTTTCAAGGCCATTCAAGCATTATACAAACCCTGAGTGAAATCCTTCCATTTACACTGGGGATCCTTAACAACAGGAGAAATATGCTTAGTCTTCTGTTTCTTTTTCTGTGGGACATCCTCCTGAAATACCCTTGGAGGGTCAGACTATTGATGTGACTCAATAATGGTTTTAGGAATTTCCTCCCTCCTTAACATGTGAGGAATCTTCCTCAGTCCCTCGGGTATTATCAGCCGAGGTCTGCCCTCAGTGGCAGGTACGTCAGGTACAGACACTAGAAAATAAAAACAGAAACTCAACCAAAAACAAAATAACTACACACTGATGTGCTTCACCACTCATTTATTGGAGAACAGTTAGAAACAGACTTAACACTTTCATCTTGACCTCTCACAAGACTTCAGAGTGATCAACTGCCATTGTTCACGTGTGTGTGTGTGTGTGTGTGTGTGTGTGTGTGTGTGTGTATATATATATATATATATATATATATATATATATATATATATATATATATATAGATACATATATATGTATATATATATATATATATATATATATACACACACACACATATATATATATATATATATATATATATACACACACACACACACACACACACACACACACACACACACACACACACACACACACACTCAAACATCAACCAAAGGTCTTAAATTAGCATACCCTAAATAATGTCATCCAACAACTTAAACTGCCTAGCAAACAAAAGACATGCAGAAAAAAAAATGTAAAATAATAACAAAATGCATAGAAAAATGCATCAAGTTTAATCAAATGAAAAATAATAATAGCAATAAATAGTGCATAAAAAATGTTAAAAATCACAAATGGAAATTCACACAATACCAGCCTTCCTCTTTAGTACACTAAGCAAAGATACAGAATTGTTAATTCTTGAAGCAACAAGGAATTTAGCCTAGGTTGCCAAGTTAACTCTTTGAATTCAAGAAGAGTTTCAAGATCACCAGAATGGTTATAAACAACAACCCTCTCAATGATAAAAAAAAATAAAATAAAAACGTAAAAGTGGAGCACCCTGTAATATGCCTAAGTAAGACATTGGTGGACTTATTTTTCTCTGAAATTGTATAAATGTTCATGGATCCTTTCCCTCAATTTTCTGTTTGTCTTCCTCACATAAAAAGAATTGCAGGAGCTTCAAGTTGCAAGATAAACAACATTGGAGGTGTTACATTTACACCTCCCAGGGCAGAGAATAGTTCTTGCAAAATTGTCAGCTATAATATAGAGTCCTTCATTTATCAACATACATACCTTACAGAATCACATTTTCTCTTAACATCCTGCCCAAACATTGACTTTCTGCTACCAGTAAGTATTTCTAAAATGTTTTAATGTTTTTTTCCTTTGCTTAAAACAATCACTGGAGCAACTCCTATAAGAATCTTAATATCATCAGGGGAATATAGTATACCAGTTAAACCTCACTGAACAAATATATTGAAAGGCATCCTTGCTAAACAGGATGGTAAACACAGGAGTGGATGTGTTGAATATTATTCCTCCTACCCATAATATTTTCACCCGCATTTTGGATAGTGTGGCACTTAATCTTCAAAATAGGTACAAAGTTGACATTACGCAGACCCACTACCTCAGCCTTGATGTTTCTTAACTGAATGGGATACCTTCTTTCCGTAAACATACATATTAAATGATGAATCTCCTTGTCAAATAAATTATCTGATACCAATCTAGAAAGTCTCACCATTTGGTCTTTAATTATAGACCTTTTTTGGTGAAATGGGTGACAGCTGTTAAAATGGAGATATGTACTGGAAAAGGTATCCTTCTATAAATGGTGGAGGTGTAACACTCATGAGCTAGATTCTTCTCAAGGAGAAAATCCAAACAATTTATACTATTGGTCCCTATGGAAAAAGTAAACCTTAAATAGGTTGTGGAATTCTGCCACTGCATGTAAAACATGCCCCATTGTTCAATGGTGCTTTTCCATAAAATCAGATCATCATCTAAAAATCTATAATAACCACACAACAATGAAAGAAATTTGGGGGTAAACACAACCTTTTCTTCCACACTGCTAAAACCACATTGGCATAAAGAGGGGTGTATGCAGCACCCATAGCCACTGCTGATACTTGAATTATTGTTCAAAGTTAAATCCAAGACGGTAGTAATCACTCATTTATCTTGAATAGCCAGGGATGTTTGTTCATATAAAAAAGTAAAGTCATTCAATTCCACTGTCGTGGGAAATAACAGAAAAGAGGTCTACAACATCCACTGTGGTGAATATAATATTTTCATTAAACTGTGATGCATTTAAAATCTTTAAGAGGTGCCACAAATCTTTTAAAATGTATGGCTTGGATTCCAACACCACCTTGGCTGAAACTATAGGCCTCAGGGAGGATCACTTCTCAAGAATAAGGCTGGTATTGTGTGAATTTCCATTTGTGAATTTTAACATTTTTAATGCACTATTTACTACTGTTATCATTTTTCATCATTTGATTAAGTTTGCTGTATTTTACTATGCATTTTGTCCTTTTAAAATTATTTATTACACATACTAATATGTTTTTAGTTACATTTTTTCCACATGCCTTTTTATTTGTTAGGCATTTTAAGTTGTTGGATGACATCATTCAGGGTATGCTAATTTAAGACCATTGATTGATTGATGTAAGAGTATATATATATATATATATATATATATATATATATATATATATATATATATATACACCTGGGAATAATGGCACTTCATCACTCTGATGAAGCCTTGTGAGAGATCAAGACAAAAGCGATAACTATCCGAGTACAGGCAAAGAGAAAGAAATGGGGGGGGGGTCCTAAACGAAAGACCAGCACTGGTAGAATTCTTAGTAGACTCTAGAACAGAAGTGGCCATTAAGAAAGGGATAATTGGGAGAGCCTATAAAATATTGCATAATAACTAGAAGAATCAATCCGAAGTCAGGAAGAATTGGGAAGAGAAATTGGATAAGCAATTCACAAAGAAACAATGGGGAATATATGCATGTCTCCCAAATATGCAACAAAATCCAGAAGATTTAGGATCTTTGCCTGTGTTCCAAAGAATCTTTCCACAGGTAGACAACACATGCTGGAGATGTGGTGGGGAAGAAAGAGGTAACTGGGAACATATTTTCTGGGAGTGTAATAAGTTGGCTGACTTTAAAGATTCCCTGCAGACTGCTCTGTCGGAGGTGCTGGGTGAGCAAATTGGAGTGACTAAGGAAATTATTTTTTGAGCTATGATGCAGAGTTTGAATTGTCTAGACATAGTAAGGCATTGCTGAGTCTAATTATGATGGCTGCCAAAAAAGCAGTAACTAAAAAATGGAAATCAAAGTCTAAACCAACTTTACTAGAAGTAACAAAGATAATAACAGAGATAACACAACTGGAACTGGGATCTTTTGAAAAAGATAGTAAATTTCACAGGAAAAAATGAGAAATGGGAGATCACTGCATGCAGAGGAGGAACAATATCTAAAAGAAGGCAGGATCTGAATGAGCTATGCAATGGTTGACTGACAATGACTGGATATATTATAAGTGATGTATAATGTTTTGATGTATAATGTATAATAGTTGTGTTGGCATGATTTGTAAGATATAACGTTTGCCACTAAGATTGTGCTGCTATGATTTATTTTCATTTATATAAATGTAAGATTGTATGTGTCACACATAGTAATTTAATAAAGATGTTTCTTGTAACAAAAAAAAAAAAGACAAAACCGCTAAGTCTGATTTTAAGTGTTCTCCAATACATGAGTGGTGAAGTACATCCATTAGTCACAGACATTGGAAAAGTCTTTGAGGACATGCACAAATTCAGATCCATGCTGGCATCTGATGGGGTCACTCCAGAGGAATACAAAGCAAGCACCAGAACGTCATCAGGGCTTTCATTAACCTCTAGAAAGATGCCTGGTGGAGGCTGAACAACAACCAGATTGGGCCTATCTGTTCTGGCTTTCTTCTTAGCAGATGGCTGGGCCTTATGGGTGAATTCTGCCATAGCACCCTGACCCAACAGCTTAAGTCACTGTTTCTCAAGATATACGGACAAAGAGGAGAGATGACTACATAGGGTCTTTGCCACAAAAAAATGGCAGATAGAAACACCCGAGCAAAAAAGATACTGGCCGTGATGGTCTTTATGAGGAGTCTGCCTCCCACACTGACATTTTCCCTTTCTAGATTTCATGAACAATACTAAACAACAGAAACAAAATTAGAGAAGAAACCCCAATGGGGCGCTTATCAGAAAAATGTCTTGGCAACCAGCACAGCAGAAGGCCATTCAGACGACATATATGTTCATACTGGTGGCAAAGAAGTTCTGAGTGTTTGCATCCCTACATCACCTTTATACCCCACATTTTGTACAGGGGCATACGTTGTGATGGACGGCACCTATAAGAGCTGAAGGCTTTGCTTTACCGGCCAGATGTAGGGTGGTCCTTGGCAGGAGATCCCTTAAGTGAAGAATACTGCAACATTGATATGGAAGAACATCTTTCAGGTATGCACACACATAAAATGGAAGATTGTCACAAAGTAAGGAGGACATTAGTTCTCATTTAGATTTTGAATCAGACTTCAGGCATACCATGCTGCAGGAACAACAGGAGATTCTGGACAGTTAGGTATTGAGTTCTGTCCTTAAGAGCGTTTTCCTTTCAGCAAGAAAAGCATGGTGATTAAGGTGAAATTGCAAACACACGCACGCACACACACACACACACACACACACACACACACACACACACACACACACACACACACACACACACACACAAAACTATAGAGAAAGCACTCTGCTTTGGCACTATTAGAATTATAGCAATGAAAGGAAAACAGTGCTAATTTGGGATTTGAACCCAAGACCTCCAGCATACTATGGACAGTAAGGTATTGAATTTTCCCTTAAGAGCTTTTTCATTTCAGATAGGAAACCTCGAGTATGATAAAATTACAGGCATGTGCACGCCTGTGTGCATGCATGCACACACACACACACACACACACACACACACACACACACACACACATAAATGCACAAATACAATTAAAAGACCTTCGCATATACATTAGCTTTCAATTGTTACTTGAACCCAAGACCTCCAGCATAAGCTATTTCTGTCCATCGTGAAGTTGTAGAATTCAGGATTATTGGTCCAATACTGTACTATGTATTCATGCAATTCCTTAAAGAAGTGCTGCATCACCGCCTTTAAGAATCATTTCCCATTATGGGATCTGAATTCCAGGGTAGACAGGTCTGCTTGTCTGCCATCTGAGCTCCAAAACTCAGATGTGTTGAAGTTTACCTCTTGAAAAATTCTCCTTTTAGTAGCCGTCAACACCACCTGCAGGATCTTGGACTTTCAGATACTCATATCTAGTGAAGCATATCTGGTCTTTCACAAAGACTCACTGCCTCTGAGGTCTAGCCCTTGCTTCTTCCTGAATGCAGCATCTGAAGTTTCTCCTGAATAAGACGGCTGATATGTTTTTTTATATTTTTGTTTGTTTTTGTGCTGAGGAAGGAACCACGAACTAAAGAGGCACTGACACTATGAACATGCATCATCAGCTCATGTTTTACCTGAAGTTGGTCTGTGAGTTCATAAATATTACGTAACTTTAGATGTTCTTTGTGTTTCACTGTTGCAGTCATTACCTGTGGGTTATCCCTGCTGTGGTAACCCTCGGCCGGCCTGAATACGAGTCAGTGTTTTTCTGCATCAGTTAGCCGACGTCATTACATCAGTCTTTCTTGCAGTGGAGCCTATAGCAGAAGCAGTTCGCAAGTGTATGGGTCGGTCGCTACCAGAGTTTGAATTACAGCTGAAAATGTTTAAAGCTAAGTACCCCGCTGGGGATCCTTTATCTTGCACTAACTGATGTCCGAAAAAGTTAATAATTGTCTCTCCTGTGGAAAGCAAATCCCACACCGAGACTTTCATTCATACTGCATCACTTGTTTAGGCCCAGACCACGATGTCCCCCCTTGCCGGTTTGGTGCCCTCTTTAACGCGAGAACCATTCATCGTAGAGTTCTTATTGTAGCCAGGTATTTTCATCTTTTGTCTTCACATTCTGAAATGGTGTCCATGTGGTATGCCACAGAAATCTTCTTCTTCATCTGAACCTTTGGCTGTCTGTACCTCTGTTGGGTCCAGAGGCAGGCATTGGCTTCCGAGGAGGTTTTTTGGACTACCGAATCTAGACAAAAAACAATGTCTTCTCATCTGACTACCATTTCTCTCAGACTGATGAATACTCTTAGACCTAGAAGCAAAGCCACTCCTAGGAAATCTACCTCTAGCCACCTTTTTACTCCTGCTCCATCACCCCAAGCTCAAATGCGTAAAATAGCAGAGGATCTTATCACCCTTATTGGGGGTAGTCAGGCCACAACTTCTAAAAGGAAAAGAGACCTTTCTCCTGAAATACTGACAGAACAGGATTCTGAGGAGTCTGATTATTCAGATTTGAAGAGAAACAACAACTTCTGACTGCTTATGAGGATTCAGATGCAAAGGAATCCATTCCTTCTGCCTCCCCACCAGAAGAACTTTCCTTTGGGGAAACCCTTCACACCCTCAGGGAACATTTCCACTGGGAATCCCAGGACTTCCCTCAGTCTAAGAAAAGACTAAGAGCATTTCTAGACCTGACCCTGCACAGACCCTTGGCCACCCCCCCAGTCTTAGAAGTGGTGGATGATGTCTTCCATGAATCCAGCTTAGCCCCTGACACCCTCCCACCTGCTCCCAGAAAACCTGCCAGGTATTACAGAGTACTGGGTTCTGACAAATACCTGTACATAAATCCTGCTGCAGACCCAGAGGTCATTGCACAGGGACCAAAAGGAGCTAAGGGTAGTTCTGCAAAGAATCCTATTCCTTCTGACATGGATTCCAGAGCTCTGGACAGATGGGGTAAAAAAGTATATACCTCTGCAAACCTAGCTATCAGAGCACTCAGCTGTCAATTCCACATGTTAAAATATCAACAACATACTTTGGAACTATTAAAGCAAAAGATGTTAACCTTTCCTGACTGTGCCAATTTGAAAGAGTTAGAAGATTTACTGCACTCTACTTGTCAGGTGGCCAAACACTTATTACACTATTACACTGTGGATATGATGCCCTAGAAGCCTCAAGCAGGGCAGCAGTGTCAGGATCTGTCATTAGGAGATATGCATGGTTGAAGGAACAACCTCTCCCTGATCTTGTCAAGTCTAAATTAATTGATGCACCCTTGGATAAGGATCGCTTGTTTGGAGTAAAAGCAGAAGAGGTGCTTAAAAAGATGGAAGACAAAGCAAAATCTATGCAAACAGTAAAAGATTTCTTTCAGGTTCAACCTCCAAGGTTCAGCAGGAATTTTCCCTCAAAGCACTGGTTCTTTCCTGCACCTAGCAGACAGGGGCAAGGCAAACCCCGCAGGGACAGACCACTCAGACTCCTATCCCAGGGAGAGCAGGGGAGCCAAATAGTGACCACTTCTGGTCCAAAGGCAGGGAGTTCTAAGCCATCCCTCTATGGCAAAAACTCCCTCTCCCCCCTCTGCCCTCTTTTCACTCACCAAAAACTAGGAGGAAGGCTCTCCCTCTGCAAATAAAATTGGCTTTCTGTAACAAAGGACAAATGGGTCTTAAAGATAATTTTTCAGGGATACAAATTCTCTTTCAACGAACTCACAATTCCAAGAGGGTACCCAGACTTACCTCCAAATCAGTGGGCAGAGGCATCGATACAAGTCCAAACTCTTATATCCCAAGGGGCAGTAGAACCCCTCAGACCAAACAGGCAAAGGCTTTTATTCCAGACTATTCCTTGTTCGCAGAAAAGAGGACACTTGGCATCCTATCCTAGATCTATTCCATTCTGAACACTTCCCTGGTGGTCCTCAAATTCAAAATGCTAACTTTGCAGAAGCTGCTACCTATGCTGACAAAAAATGCCTGGTTAGTTACCCTAGATCTAAAAGATGCCTACCTCCATATTCCATAAGGGAATCCTGTAGGAAATTCCTTCACTTCAGAGCAGGCTCACAACACTTTCAATTCTCTGTGCTACCCTTTGGCTTATCTACTGCTCCCAGGATATTCACCAAATGCTTAGCCCTGGCCATAGCCTTTTTCAGACAGAAAAATATATAGATTTACCCTTATCTGGATGACTGGCTCATTCAGGCACAGTGCAAAGAAAAGCTACTAAAGGACCTCCTCTTTGTCAAAACCCTCCTACCCTCCTTAGGGTTCACCATCAATGAGATGAAATCAAAGCAAACACCCTCCAGGCAGATCACTTTCTTGGGAACACTGCTGGACACAGCGTCCCAAATAACCTTCCTATCCCCAGAAAAGCAGAGCTTCCTGCCTCTCTACTTTACCCAGCTGGCTTCCAGAAGTCACCTCTCTGTGAGGAAGTTCCTGCAAGCCTTGAGGTGCATGGAGTCTTGCATCCTTCTAATTCCTCTGGCCAGGCATCAAATGAGAAAACTTCAGTGGTAGCTAAAGAACCTTTGGTGTCTGCACGCTCAACTTCTAGAAACCTCTCTCCCTCTGATCCCCTGTATAAGGGCTGAGTTTCTCTGGTGGCAGGGGCCTGTACCAAGAACAAGGGTCTTTCCTTCACCCTCCACCCAACCTGGCAGACCATTATCTCCGATGCCTCAGACATTGCTAGGGACACTCACCTAAAAGGCAGGTGCACCCAAGGTCTTTGGGATGCCCGGCACCTTCTCTTACACATCAGCCAGAAGGAAATTATGGCAGTACAAAAGGCCCTGATATCCTTCAAACCCCTTCTCAAGCCAGGGGTTCTCCTTATCAAAACAGACAACACCACAGTAATGTGGTAGATCAACAAACAGGGAGTGACCAAATCTTACCCTCTGTACAGGCTAGCGATGAACCTCTGGCTGACAGCCACTTCCATGGGATTACACCTCATAGCCCAGTACCTACCAGGGATCAACAACACCCTGGCAGATCACTAAAGCAGAAACATACTGGACCCCCATGAATGGCAGCTTCACAGAAATTTTTTTTTTACAAATCACTCAGGAGTGGGGGACTCCAGAGGTGGATCTCTTTGCTTTGCATCTTAACCATCAGCTGAAAAAATTCTGTACCAGGGAGTATCACCACCTAGCATGGAAGGTGGCTGCCTTGAGCTTCCCCTGGAACACCCTCTTTGTGTACGCATTCCCTCCTCTGCCTGTTATTCCCAAGATACTGATCAAAATAAGGGAGGAGAAACCAAAGGCCATCCTCATTGCTCCAGATTGGCCCAGACAGCATTGGTACCCCTTACTGTGCAGCCTGATGTTACAGCCTCCCATGCAGGTTTCCCTAATCTCAGACCTCTTGACTCAGGTGGGGGGGGGGGGTACTGCACCCAGACTTGCAGACTGTCAAACTATCAGCATGGCTAATACTCTAAAGGCAAACAAGAGGCCCCTGTTAACCAAATAGGTCCTAGACATTATCACAGAGGCCAGAAGGCCCAGCACCAGAAAATCTTATGCAGGAAAATGAAAAAGATTTTGCTCCTGGAGCCAGTCCAGAGGGGGCAATACCTTAAAACCTTCCATCCCTCTTATCCTGGATGACCTAGCAGAGCTACTTAATAGTGGCCTGTCCTTCTCTTCTATTAAAATCCACGCCTCAGTCGTTTCAGCTCATTTTGATACAGATCAGCCACTGTTCTCCCATCATTTGATTAAACAATTCCTCAGAGGGGCTTCTAATGTCAGACCTCCCAGAAGGCCACCCATGCCAGCCTCAGACCTGAATTATGTTTTGGAAAAACTAACCTTACCACCCTTCAAACCTGCTGCTTCAGCAGAACTAAGATACCTCTCCTGGAAGCCTGCTTTTCTACTAGCTATCACCTCAGCCAGAAAGGTTTCAGAACTTCAGGCACTGATGGCCATTGAGCCCTTTATCATTTTCCATGCAGACAGGGTCTCCCTGAGAACTAACCCCTGCTTTATGCCCAAGGTGGTATCTATTGTGACTCTCAACCAGGCCATACATCTACCCACCTTCTTTCCTAACCCTCAAAACAAGGGGGAAAGAATTCTGCACTCACTAGACGTGCACAGACAGCTCAGATACTATCTGGACCGTACTAAACCCTTCAGGAAAACAGATCAACTACTTGTCAGCTTTGCACCAGGGGCAGAGGGGAAGGCCATTTCCAAGCAAACCATTTCCAAATGGAAGCGCTGTTCATCAGTGGAACAAGGATGTCACATCTTTTTGGATCAACTCTAGAACATGAAAACTATGTGAAGTTTCTCTATTTCCTTTGTGACACAAGGAGCCAGCAAATGTTAGGAAGATCTGTAATCTGTGTCACGTACAGTTCCTGAATGGAAATCGGTATGAGCAACTGTTTGCACATGTTTCAGGAATGATCACAACATGATCATAGAAGGATGTGAAGTCATAATGAACAAGTGTCAGTATCAAATAACATGGGGACAAGCCATACTTCTCAGGTGCCCTCTCTGCTGCTAAACAGCAAGGAACGTTTTCCTGCCATCTCCGAAAGGACGCCCTGAACTGCCCATTCTCTGTTATACTGTGAACTACCTGCCTTTTGGAATTTCAGTCAGCAACCCACTGTGTAGGTATCTTAAACAAACTTTGGAACTGTGACTATAACAGTTGTCTCCCTGTAAACTTGACCTCTCGTGTGTGTGCTTGCAGCCTTCCACAGCCATTTATCCCCTGCTCCCCTCCTGTAAAGCTCCGTGTATCCCAAAGGTATATTCTACTTTAGCAACTAACTAATACCCCATTCTGCCACTAGATGTCAGCACTCCCCAGAGAAAGTATTAACTACTCCAATTTTCTTATTTGTATTGCAAGAGCTAGAGGTCCAATTCTACTGTTACCCAACTAGTCACTCTTTGAGTCTGCTATCTGGGCCCTAATTTTACCCCTAGCTCGACACTTACCCAAGAACAACAGGACCAGACATTGTCCATGGCCTCTCTCACTGATTGTTTTTCTTGCAGGACTCTCCTGTTCTTGGCTCTACTAGACAAACCCTCGCCACTACCTACCTTCTTCCCTCTCTAATGTATGGTGCCCCTCTACTAACTAACTTATCTGCCTCCATCTCATCCAAAATGGAAAGTTGTTATAATAAAATTTCAAAATTTGCCATAAAAGCCAAATACTCCTCCCACCATTGCTCTGCCCTCCACTTACATACCTAGCTAGAACTTCCCAACCATCTGGATTACCTCCAACTTACTACTGCCCATAGGCTATTATTTAACACTACTAAAGTCCAGCACTATCCAACATCCTACAACCATACACCCCTAACAGGCCACTTAGATCTGCTCACCTAAACCTAATCACTGTCTACAAACCAAACCGCCCTGCAGGACAGCACCTCTTGTCCTTTTCCTTAGCCAAAAAATGGAATTCTCTCCCTCCTTCACTATGAACCATAGAAAACTTTGACAACTTCAAAACCCAACTCCATTCCTTCTTGTTCTCTAATTGGAAGTGCAATTAGACTTTCCCCACCTAGCCTTCTTTTCACTCTACTCTAAATTGTATTTCCATACTACTCATATCCCTAACTACTTAACTCCCCCTGAAAATTACTCATTCTTCAGTGTTATCTCGTGTACATAATGTAAATATTGTAAATAGTTTGCTTTCCCTTTTCTCCCCTCCCTATCATTTGTACTTGTTCTGCCAAACTGCCATAACAAGACTCATATTCTATGTAACCATTGTAACATTCATGTCAACATATGACTCACATGCTATGTAACCAATGTACCATATCATGTCTCTGATTTATAATGTATCTGTAACCTTAATCTTAATTTTAATTTGTTGTATCCTAATGCATCTGTATCTTTGAATCTTAACTTTATTCTGTTCTAGTTCAGTGTTTACTATGTAATGTGGAACTTTTCTCCCCGGGCCTCCACTGAAAACGGGCTCCTGAGCCCAGTGGACCACCCCAGTCATCAAATTGAAATAAATAATTAAATATCACACTGTATCCATTTCTACTACAGATTACATGGGAAACCACCCCTAAGTCTATTTGTACCCATTCCACTAGGGCAGCCTCCACTTCCACAGCATTCCTCAGAGGAGTTCCCACCAGGGACATCTTGGAAGCTGCCACCTGGACTTCTGTCCATACCTTTACCAAGCATTACCACTTACCTCTATTTTCTAAGGCTAGGGCAGGGTTTGCCTCTGCAGGGTATGCTGACCCATTCCTAAGTCTCTTACTAATCCTACCACCTCTCTCCTCAGCTTTGGGAATCCTCTCACAGGTGATGACTGCAACAGTGAAACATGAAGAACATAGTACAGTTGTGTACACTCACCATAAATGTAGATGTTCAAGTGTATTCACTGTTGCAGTCCTGGTTTCCCTCCTTCCTTCCCCCTTATATCTTCTTTCTTTAGGGTGACACAAGCTTCTAATGATGACTTTTAGCCACCAGGACCACTTTACCATATTTACTTGGGCTTCTGACTGGTTAGGGCAAGTAAAACTGATGTAATGGCGTCGGCTGCCTTGCTTTATAGCACTGATGACCTGACGTCAGTCAGCAAGTGACAGCAGCAGACACAAAAAAACACTGACTCTGGTATTCAGGCCGGCCGAGGGCTAACACAGCAGGGATAACCCACAGGTGATGTCTGCAACAGTGAATACACTCAAGCATCTACATTTATGGTAAGTGTACACAACTGTACTTTCCTCTGTACTCTTGGGCAAGGGGATTATGGTTGGCAAACAAACAGTATGCAGATACACTGCAAACTGCATTACCTTTTGCCATCAGCCAGCTAACAGCCCATTGGAAAATGTAGTAGTCAGACCAGTGCACTAGAAGAAGGGTTACATCAGCACTTTAAGACCATCTCCATTATATTTCTGTTGCTGCAGCTTGGTCATCAGTGCATACCTTCAACAAAAATTACTATCTCACCTAGAACTCCAAAATTCAGGATTCATTTAGCACTTTATGATTCAGCCTTCTGAACTTGGTCCTTGGACTGTCCTCTTTCCTCTTCCATCACAATTGTTTACTGTTTTAAATTCATTCAAAAACTGGTCAGTCAAGGAGGGCTCCTTCATAAACTGACATATCTAACATATACCTTCCCACCTTTCCCCTGTTTGTGTAAATAGTTCTTCCAGACTTAGTTAAGTCCCCTTTAAACTGAATGAGTATATACTTGCTGTGTACGTTACATGATTTGCTGAATGTGTACTCAGTAGTAATTGGGGGGGGGGGTGAATTGGTGGGCTCAGGTGCCAGATGTTGGGGTGGCCTAATGGTTAAGGTGTTTGCCTTACAAACACAAGGTGCAGGGTTTGAGTCTCACAAGGGATAATTGGCTAAGCTTAAAATGGCTTGCAAGGGTAGTTAGCTTAGTACTAAACAATGAACTATGCTCCTGTGTAGACAGTGTATGACATCACAGTGTGTGCTGGCACCAAGTACACATTCACCCCAATTGCAGGATCTTGCTAAATTGTGACTGGAGGAGAAGATGATCACCAACCATCAGACCCATCAAGAAAGGTACAACTGAAGATCACTGATATGGTAAGAATGTATTTATTTCTTCAGTATTTATGAGACGTGTACATAACTTGAGCTTAGGTGAATGAATGGTGGAAGGCTGATTATATGATGGAAAAAAAGATAAATCGGGGTCAAGTTTTCTAACCTCCTGTTTTCTGGAAAGAGACTTGTACAGTGCCTGAAAAGAGAACAGTCAAGGATAGTTCTGATGAAGAATACAGTGGTGAATACAGTGGAACAATGACTTCTTTGGACCTAGATCTCTTTCACACCAAATATGTAACATCAGCTCATCAACTACTCCTTCAGATCTATTCATTTTCTTTTCTAACTCTACACTTGGCAATGTCAGCTCCACAGAGATGGCTCACAAACCTCCCAGTTGACAATAAATCTCAGCAGATCATGAAATGTCCTCATCTCCACCTCCAGCAAAACACCTGCCAGGTAACCTGAAAAAAAAAATCTAGAAATATTGGAGGAGATAATTTTATCCATATTAGATGCATTTTGGGTGAGCCTGACCTGTTTTTTACAGTCTCATCCAATAGAAAGTTTACCCACATTAAGTTTCTCCTCCTGCTTCTCTCTCTTTCTCCGTGTCTGTCTCTGTCTCTCCTGCATGTTATGCCATCAACTGTGGCACATAGGGGCAGCAACAAGGACAATGGACCTTGTTGCTATATCTGTAACATATTCTATTCTTTTTATGAGACAAGGTTGTTAGCCCTGGCCTGGACCACACACAGACTCCACTGAACCACTCTTCTTTCAGATACCCTCCTTAGGGCATTCCATTTGTGGAAGCTACATTTACCCTAATTGGAGTGTATTATTTTAGAGGGAACAATAACAGTTAATTTAAGTCATGTTGAGCAGAAAAAGAAAGATCAAACTTTTTCCAACTTTTATTTTTTTTTTCCTGTGGGAAGCCCTCAAACCCGCATGCATGGGACTTCACCCCCTAAGGACACTGCTGAAAAGTATATAATCAGTTGCAAGTCACTGCAGCTAGGAGCAAGAACAAACCCAACAACTCCAGCATCATCTTAGGAGTGTATGTTCTGGACAATGCATACACTCAGGTACATGGACGCTGCTCTTTTGATTAGGTATATTTCTATATTTCATTGAATCTCACACTGACACAAATGTTCTCCGGGGAGGGGGGGTTGACACAGACAAACAACTGGTGTTAGAGCCATGGACTAAAACTAAATGCCAAGAAATGCATAATAGTATCCTTTGGGCAGTCATCCTTCCCTGGTAACTATCATATTGACAACACACCCCTTAGAGTTTACCGAGTAGTCAGGGGACTTAGGGACACATATAGATAGTAATCTAGCCTTTGACCATCACATGTCTACAGTGGTGAGGAAATCATTCTATGTTGCGCAACTTATAAACAAATGTATGGCATCTAAGCCCAAGGAAGATATTGTTCCACTGTATTCAGCATTCATCAGACTTATCATTGAGTATAATGCCCCTTCTGGTATGTACCTAACCAGGCATATCCAAGAATTGGAATGTTCACAGAGGTTCCTCACTAAAAGAATACAGGGCATAAGTAAAATGTCTTATGCACACCGCCTCAAGGCTCTATCCATGTATTCTGTCTCCTACAGGCTTTTGAGGGGAGATCTATGCAGGGCATTGTCAGAATCCACTCTGATGAACCTCCTTCATATTCACAAAACAAACAGCACCAGAATTACCAACTCTAAAGACTTAAACCTTGCCTTACATATAAAAAGGACCTGCTGGAGAGATAGGTATGTATCCCGTCTATGGAACAGGCTCCCCATCCATGTGAAGCAGAATTCCTCCCCAACCCAATTCAAGTGCAACTTGGACAATTGGATGGGAAACCTGAAATTCATCCTTGGTTTGACACCCATATCTCTAATGGACACAGGTAACCTGTAAATGGTTCATCTGCAAGCCCCATGCTTACACATAGCAAGGGTATCACAACTTCTCAGAGATTTGGGATGCATGGCTAGGCTTAAAAAGGCCCTTGTGGTCATTAGCCTAGTAAACACCTGTAAACCTATAAAACTCCATTTATACTGTCTGTCTATCGGCCATCTATTCCCCCCTCACACTTATATAAAGTCCCTTAGCTTCTCTAAACCCCCCCCTTCTTCTTTCTTTGGTTCAGCGACACCCATGGCTTCCTCATTTCCTTTTCCTTGCCATTGACATTCCACTTCTCTTACCTCACTGCCCTTCTGTTTCCATTGCTTCTGTCCCTACGCATTATAACTGCAATCCCTCAACAATGTCATATTTACTCAACTCTACCACTGATCTCCATTTTTCTGCAAGCAAGTACCTTTCAAAGGCAACTTGTCAGTTTGTGTCACTCTCCCCAGTCAGACTTTACAACTGTCATTCCTTTAAGCTACCACTTTGTTTTTTCCGCTCATTCTTTTAAAGAACCTTTCAACTTCATGAGCCTTGCCCTGCAATCCTCCTCTCTCTCACTTTCCCTGTTCTAGTCTATACACTTTGCCTCCTAGACCAGTGTTTTTGTCTCCACCATGTATTTGCAGCCCATAACCTGTGGAATAGCATTGTGATTACTCCAACACAAAATGCACCTGCTAAAGTAATAGAATAAATGTAGACAATTGTTAAACAAACAGACCCTGAAAGTATGTTAACTGTTTTTATTTGACAATCTAATATGTTGGTTATGATTATTTTCTAAAAGGGCTTTCTTAAAATTCCTTTCTAGACAAATGCATGCAGCTGAATAATTCACTGTTCACTATGAATGGGCAAAGTGGGTATGTTTTACAGCCAGATCACATGAGACATGACAGCTATGAACCAAATGGAAGTGATGCAAGAAACAAGCCATATTATGTATCAATCCGGGTACGTTCTTGTTTTCATTCTGTCACCTTCTGTGCAGCTGAAGTGTTATTTAAGCAAACAGGAAGATCAAAATATGACACAGCTATGAAAATTTCAGCAGCTGACTGTTTTTATGATATAATTATATTAACTGATAAGTAATCCCAACAGTTTTGTGGCAATAGTCTTTGCTGACCAAACATGTTTTATTGTCTTACTTGTATTATAAAGTCTTTGAAGCACACTAGTCTAACCTACATTTTATCATCTCTTTGAGCAACAACTGGCTTTGTGTTATAAGCTGCTGATTGTGTAACGCAGAATGTACAATGTACTGTATCGGATTGTGATCAGAATTACTGTTTACTCCTTTACATTTTGTTGACCGCTGTTGTTTCCTCTTACCATTTGCGGCTTGAGTCCCTTAGATTTTCTAGCAGTGATGATGAAATTTATTTTATTTATTTATGTATTTATTTTACATTTGTTTACCGGGAAAGTCCATCTGGAAACAGGTCCTTTTTCAGCGGAGACCCAGGGAGAAAAGCTCCACAAATAATTTTACAGAATAGTAATTCAAAGAACAGTCTTAATCGACATTTTGTTACATGCGTCACAATAAATTAATAACATTCAACATTCAACTTTAAGGTAACATGTGACATAGCAGTTTTAACAGTTATAAATTCCTTACCAGAGAAGTGAGCTAAGATAGAGGTCTTACAGGGTATTAATCTGGACTGTCACAATTGCAGAGCCATGAGTTCAGTAAATGTAATTTTAATTGTTTCTTAAATTCATGTATGGAAGGTAAAGCAGTGATGAGGGGTGGTAGTTTAAGTCATTGTTTGGCAATAGTGTTAAAGTAGAGGGATGAGGCTGCTGCATTGTTGTCTTTAGTTACTTCAAGCAGAGGTTTGCTTGTGGAGCGGAGGTTTCTGGCACAGGAGTATGGACTTACTAGTTTTGCAGACAAGGATTTTTTTCAGCATGGAGTAGAATTTTATGGGTCAGGGTAAGCTGATTGTAAAGAAGTAGATGTTCATCATGCATACAGCTGCAGTAATCACAGATGGGTTCTCTGCCGTCAGGCGGGTCCTCGGTCGGCCGAATTCCAAAGTCTAGGTCCGGCGTCGGTTGCTGTCGCTCTCTTTCCTGATGTCAGTGAGGCAGGAGTATATAAGACACAGCTGACGCTATTTTCTTCAGTCTTTTTTGCCGCGTGGTGCCCGAAGCAGAAGCACTTCGCAAGTGCCAGTCGGCCAGCTCCTGAATTTATGAAAAATTGGAAACCGAAGTCTTCATTAAAGCTAAGTACCCCGTTGGGGAAACTTTTCTTGCCTCAGACCGATGTCAGAAAAAGTTAACAATTGTATTTCTTGTGGGAAGCAAATACCGCATAAGGATTTCCATTCCCTTTGCATACCTTGCTTAGGCCCAGACCACGACGTCTCGGGCTGTCGCTTTTGCGCTACTTTTAATAAACACACTATTAAGCGTCGGGCGGAGTTCGCCCAACACTTTTTTGGTACAGCCTTTGATTATAAAATGTCATCGGAGACTCCGACTACTGTTTTGTCCAAAAAACGCAAGGACAAGGACCGACACGCGAGGTCCGCGGTCCCCACCGACACCACGCCAAAACCGGCTACACGTGGTCCGGTTCTCATCGAGATGCCTATGTAGTCCCTGACTACCGATGACACTTCTTTGTTGGTGTCTTCTGTAACCGAGACCGCAGATACCTCAGCCCATACCCAGACTACAACCACCGAAGCCACTGTGAGCGTTGAGCCTCCTAATGTGGACAGGTCCACATCCACACATGATGTCTTTAGACCCTCTTCTTCCTTTTCCATTAAGGCCTTTACTAAGTCCAAATCAGCCAGGCATCCCAAGAGGCCTGTTGCACAGGGCCCATCCCCAGGCCCCATGCCTAAAAAGCAGATGCTTAAAATGGCTGAGGATTTAATTACTCTTATCAGGGGTTCCCAACCCCCTCCAGACAAGAGACCCTGAGTGGAGGAAGATTCTCCCTCTTCTGATCAGGGGTCCATTTTTTCAGAACATTCTGATGTAGAGGAACACTCTTACTCCCCATTTGAAGATTCTGATGCAGAGCAGTCCATTCCTTCTGTATCTCCTCCTGAGGATTTTTCTTTTGGGGAAACCTTGCACACCTTGAGGGAACACTTACATTGGGAAGGCCAAGACTTTTCTGATTCCAAGAAAAGACTTAGGGAATTTCTTTTGTTACCTCAACACAGACCTCTGGCGATACCTCCTGTCTTGGACGTACTTGATGATGTTTATTCGAAGGCTTGGCTTAATCCGGATTCCTGCCTCCTGCCCCAGTCAAGCCTGATAGGTACTACAGAGTTCCTACCTCTCACCAATTTCTTTACAAAAGCCATAATGCTGACCCTGAAACCATTTCTCAAGGCCCCAAGGGAATGAAGGCCTCTACTGCTAAGAATCCACTACCTTCCGAAAGAGAGTCAAGATCCTTAGAAAGGTGGGGAAAAAAGGTATATACCTCGGCCACCCTAGCCATGAGGGCCTTAAATTGTCAGTTTCATATGCTTAAATATCAGCAGTTTCTGTTATCACAATTAAGAAATAAAATGTCTCAATCTGAACAACCAGATTTGAAGGAGTTGCAGGATATGATGCATAGTGCAGAACAAGTGGGTAAACACACCTTACAATGTGGCTATGATGCCCTAGAGGCCTCAAGTAGAGCTGCTGTTACAGGATCAGTCATTCGTAGACATGCATGGCTTAGGGAACAAATCTTGTCTGATCATGTGAAAGCTAAACTACTAGATGCTCCTTTACAAAAGGATGTGCTATTTGGTACTAATGCTGAGGAGATACTACGGAAAATGGAAGAAAAAGCCAAATGTATGCAAACTGTCAAAGCTTTTCTACAAGTTCAACCACCACGTTTTAGCAGAAATTGGCCTTATAAAAACTGGTCCTTTCCAGCCACTGACAAGCCCCAAAGAGGTAGATACAGGCGCACAAGGGGCAGAGGGCAATCACAAGGATCATATAGAGGCAGGCAATGGCAAACTCCAGCACCAAGAGGTGGCGAAGATAGTGCACAACAATACAGGAAACAAACTCAGTGACTTCCTCCTTTCCATGCCAAGCAAGTCTCAGCTGGCAGCACCCTTGGGAGGGAAACTGGCATTATTTACAAGAAATTGGCATATTGTCACAACAGACAAATGGATACTGGACGTTATAAACAGAGGCTACAGATTTCATTTTCACACTCTCCCAAAAATGAGAGGCATGCCAAACCTGCCACACAATCAAAGGGCAGAGGCACAACTACAAATTTCAAAGCTCATAGACATGAAAGCTATTCAAGAGGTACCTACTCACGAACAAGGTCAAGGTTTTTATTCCAGGCTATTTCTGGTGCCAAGGAAAAGAACCGACTTGAGACCCATTTTGGACTTATCCATCCTAAACACATTCTTACTCATACCAAAATTCAAGATGCTCACATTACAGCAGCTTCTTCCCATGCTGGGCAAGGGGTTTTGGCTGATAACATTGGACCTCAAGGAGGCATACCTGCATGTCCCAATCAGACAAAGCTGCAGAAGATACCTCAGATTTCTTGCAGGTTCAATCCACTATCAATTCTCTGCATTGCCCTTTGGCTTATCTACTGCTCCCAGAGTATTCACGAAATGCCTGGTATCAGTAATTGCCTACTGCAGACTTCAAGGGATACAAATTTACCCTTATTTGGACGACTGCCTGATCCAAGCAGACAGCAAACACTTACTTCTGGAACATCTGGCTTATGCAACACGGTTACTGAATTCTCTGGGATACACAATCAACAAAGAGAAATCCAGGCTAACACCATCTCAGAAAATAACTTTCCTGGGTGCCAGCTTGGACACAAACACCCAGATGGCCTATCTTACGCCAGAAAAACAGGGGCAACTAACTCAGTACTTCAAAATACTAGCAAATTGTACCAGGCTTACTGCAAGGAAAATCCTGCAGGCTCTGGGCTTCATGGCATCTTGCATTCTTTTAATCCCATGTGCAAAGTTGCATATGAAGAAATTTTAATGGTACCTAAAAAACCTATGGTCTCAACACAGCCACAGTTTGGAAACAATAATACCAATAATTCCATGTTTGCAAAAGGAATTTCTATGGTGGGCCCAAGCATGTCAAACAAACACAGGTCTCCCATTCTGCAAGCCTCAAGCAAATCAAGTCATCACAACAGACTCCTCAGATTACGCCTGGGGGGCGCACATGACAGACAGGTGCATTCAGGGCAAATAGTCCCAAAAGGAAAAGCACCTTCACATCAATCAAAAAGAAATGCTAGCAGTGATAAATGCAATTACAGCTTTCAATGACCTCCTGCATCCAGGACAATTATTGATAAGAACAGACAACACCACAGTAATGTGGTACATAAACAAACAAGGAGGAACACATTCATACCCCCTGTGCAGACTAGCCATGATACTTTGGAACTTGGCTCTGGAATGGCAAATCGAACTTCAAGCACAGTACTTGCCAGGCTTGGAAAACACGCTGGCAGACAATCTAAGCAGAAATATGACAGATCCACACGAATGGAAGTTGCATCCTCAAGTGTTTACAAAGATAATCCAAGCGTGCGGGAGGCCAGACATAGATCTCTTCGCCTCCCACAGGAATCATCAATTGGAAAAGTTTTGTTCAAGGACCTTTCATCCAAAGGCCTGGAGAGTGGACGCCCTTTCATTCAGTTGGACAGCATAGACAGTTTACGCTTTCCCACCTCTGCCTCTTCTGCCCAAGGTGCTCTGAAAGCAAGAGCAGACATACCGAAGATGATACTGATTGCTCCAGACTGGCCAAGACAACACTGGTACCCACTCCTGAGGAGCCTAACACATACTCCTCCCTGGCCCCTACCTCTAATGCCTCTTCTGCTGACTCAGCACAGCTATAAAACTCTTCACAGTCAGCTGAAAACACTCAATCTCGCTGCATGGAAAATTCCTTAACACCACAACAGACCCTACTCTCCAAAGAGGTGCAGGATGTCATTTTGGAGGCCAGAAGGCCATCTACTAGAAAGGCTTACTCTGGAAAATGGAAACGGTTTTGCTCTTGGAATGAGAAAAAAGGCCAGGACCCTAGAAAACTGAATTTGCCTCAGGTATTACAGTATCTAGCTGAGCTGCTGAACAGTGGACTTTCTTTTTCCTCCATAAAAATCCATGCCTCAGCCATTTCTGCAGAATTCAACACGGATCCACCCGTATTCTCTCAGCCACTCTTAAGACAGTTCCTCAGAAGGGCTAAGAATATAAGACCACCAAGGAAACCACCAGTGCCAGCCTGGGATCTTAATTACATTCTAGAAAAATTAACATTGCCTCCCTTTGAACCAGCTGCCTCAACTGATTTGCAATATTTGTCCTGGAAAACAGCTTTCCTTCTGGCCATTACCTCAGCTCATAGGGTTTCGGAACTACAAGCCCTCATGGCTGTGCAGCCCTTTCTCATCTTCCATCAGGACAGGGTTTCCCTTCGAACCAACCCGTCATTTATGCCTAAAGTGGTATCCAGGGTAGCTTTAAATCAAGCTATACACTTACCTACCTTTTACCCCAATCCTCAAAACAAAGGGGAAAGGCTGCTACACTCCTTAGACATCCATAGACAGCTACGTTATTATTTGGACAGAACAAAGCCTTTCAGGAAATCAGAACAACTTTTTGTGTCCTATGCTGTAGGAGCTCAAGGGAAGCCAGTTACCAAACAGACAATTTCAAAATGGATAGGCCACTGCATACGATTTTGTTACTCATATCATGGAAAATCTGTCCCTACAGACATCAGACCCCACTCCACCAGGGCCACAGCTACATCTACAGCCTTCCTCAGAGGAGTTCCTACCAAAGATATTTTGGAGGCAGCCACTTGGAGTTCTGTGCATACCTTCACAAAACACTACCACCTGCCTTTATATTCCAAAACTAGAGCAGGCTTTGCCACTGCTGTCTTGCAGGGCATTTTGGCTCATCCCAGTTCCACCTAGTGCCTACTACCCTGTGCGTAGCTTTGGGATTCTACCCATCTGTGATTACTGCAGTTGTATGCACGATGAACATAGTACAGTTTTGTACCTACCATAAATGTAGATGTTCGAGTGCTAATACAGCTGCAGTACAGTTTTCCCTCCCTCCTTCCCCTCTTGGTAAAGGCCTAGGGCCTAACCCCTCTTCATACAACCAGATTGGGTTATCCTTCTATGGTATATTTGCTTGCAACTACTGATTTTTGATTATATTGCATTGCATGTATATAAATATAATTTATGTATTGCCTTCCTACTGGGGGCACCTGACATCTGGGGCAAGAAAGACTGAAGAAAATGGCGTCGGCTGTGTCTTATATAATCCTGCCTCACTAACGTCAGGAAAGAGAGCGACAGCAACCGACGCTGGACCTAGACTTTGGAATTCGGCCGACCGAGGACCCGCCTGATGGCAGAGAACCCATCTGTGATTACTGCAGCTGTATTAGCACTCGAACATCTACATTTATGGTAGGTACAAAACTGTACTTTTTGGAAGTTCAAGATAATTTGAGTTGTTTGAGAGCTAGACAGTAGTGTGATTTGTAGGGATTGTTAGTAGTGAATTTGGCAATTTTGTTATAACAGGCATCAAGTTTGGATAGGTCAGACTTTCTAAGGTTAGTGAGGATTAGACAGGCATATAGTAGTGTATAGATGAGATACGTGCGTGCAATGGTGGCTCTAGTAGAATTTGTTAAGAACTTTTTATTTCGATATAGAGTGTCTAGTTTTTTGTGTGTATTTTCTTTATGGCGAGGGAGATATGGATGTCGAATTTCATGTTATTGTCAATTATAACCCCTAGGAGCTTTGTGTGGGTATCAGGAAATATGATAATTTTGTTACTGGATAAGATGGCGAATGATAGATCAGGCTTGGTTTGTTGGGTTGGATGTTAAATGATAAGTTTTGTTTTGCTGGGGTTGAGTATTAGCTGGTGGTCATTGAGTCGGGATTCAACAGAGAGAAAGGAAGCTTGTGTTTGCTGGTGTAGTTCTTGGAGAGAAGAGGTGGCACAGACTAATGTAGAGTCCTCTGCATATTGGATGAATGAGGAGTGGAGGGTGGAGATATGAAGGTTATTTGTGAGCATGGTAAATAACAAAGGTCCAAGAATGGAGCCTTGTGTTACTCCTGTTGTCACAGGGAGCAGAGGGGATAGATCCTGGTGACATTTAACTACCTGCTTTCTCCCTGTTAGGTAACTATGAAACCAATTGATAGTAGATTGGCTAAGATTTAATTCTGACAGGACTTTAGCTTGTTATGATTAACCATATCAAAAGCCCTGGAAAGGTCTAGGAAGAGAGATGAGACCTATTTGCCATCATTTCTATGCCCATTAACTGTGTGAAAAACATGAGAGCAGTGGTTGTGCTGTGGTGAGGCCTGAACCCATGTTGAGTGTTAATGATCAGATGATGTGTGGTGAGGTGTTGCATTATTTGAATATGAATGCACCTTTCCAGAATTTTTGAGAGGGAGGATAGTATGGCTATGGGGTGATAGTTTGTTAGTTCTTTTGTGTTTCCCCCTTTATGGAGGGGAATAATATGAGAGACCTTCCAGTGGTCGGGGACTAGATTTTTGGAACTGGAAATTTTAATTAAGATGGTTACTGAATATGCTATTGCTTCAGCTGCTATTTTCAGATATTCTGCTGAGAGTTTATCTGCTGCCAATGTGGTTGGTTTAATCTTTTGAGTATTTTTTTTAATCAGGGAAACAGGGACCGGTTGAAGGGTAAAGCTGCTTTCATTAGTTAGGAGATCTTGTTTGTCGTTTGGGTCTGGGGGGTGTTGAGATTTTGCTAGTGCAAGTATGAATTCTGTAAAGAATTTGTTAAACTGGGTGACTATATCAGTTGAGGTGTCTTTAGTAGTAGGGGTTGGGGTCTTAGATTATTCTGGCTGAAGCACATTATTTATAGCTGTCCAAAACTGTCTGGGATTATGTTGATGCTTACTTTGTATATTATGGTAATAGTTTATTTTATCTGATCTGATCATTTTTTTATCTGTTTCTGAGCACAAGATATGTTTGTTTTGTGTTCATTGTTTTAGTTTTGTGCCAGTTGGACCAAGCTTTGTCTCTTGCATAGAGCAGAAATCTAGTTTCTTTGTTCAACTAAGGAACGTAGTTAGATTTGATTCTAATGGTTCTAGTGGGGTCATGGGAGTTTAGTATGCTCAGGAAAGTGCAGTTTGAAGTACCTTACTGCTTCGTTAAGGCTGAGTTGCTTAATGGGGTTCCAATTACAGGCTAGAACTGCTGAGGTGAAGTTAGATGGGCTGAAATTCTTTTTACTTCATATTTGTTGAAAGATGGTAGGTTTTTCTTGAGTTGGGCAGTGTCTAATTATATAGTTAGACAAGTGGTCACTCAGACTGTCAGGTAGGCAACCAGACTGACTTATATGGGAGGGTTTGTTAGAAAGTATTCAGTCTAGTATAGACTGTTTGTTGATTTGTCTGTTCTAGTTGGGGAGTGTATTAGTTGGCTGAAACCATGGAGGGTGATATGAGTAGTGGGTATAGTTGTGTTACGTGGTATCCAGTCAATATTGAAATCACCTAGAATGGTTTCTTGGGGGAGTGTATCAGATTCCCAGTGGAGTAAGTCCTCAAGAATGGGTAAGTTATTGCCAGGTGGGAAATAGCATCTGATTATATTGATTGTTTTCCTAGTATCGATTTTTACATTAGGTAGCAAAATTTCTGCGGTACCTAGGGCTGGTGTTGGTATATCAATTGTGGTTACATTTAGATGGTCTTTGAATACTATTGCAATATCTCCTCCCTTTTTGCCTATTTGGTCTTTGCATATTAAGTTATAGCCAGGGGCAGCAATTTCATTGTTTGAGATTTCCAGTTTTAGCCATGTTTCTGTTAAAAGTACTATGTCTGGAGAATAGAGGGAAAGATTAGAATGCAGGTCATGGACTTTGTTTGATATGCTTCTGATGTTAATGTTTAGTGTTAGGAGGTTGTTAGTATTTTTGCAGAGAAAAGGTGAGTTGTATGGTATATTTGTTTTAAAAAGACTAACAGAGGGATTAGAAGGGCCAGGGTTTGGGTGTACATCTCTGCTGAGTGATGGTTTGGAAGCAATGTGCACAATTAGTTTTATTATTTTGGTGAAGTACTTATTGTATAGTAAGGATGGTTTATTGGTGTGGTGGTGTTTCTAGTAGAATGTGGTGAAAGGGTGCTGTGTGAAAAAGAGTTGGGTGTATGCAATGTATGACTTATGTAGTGTTAGTAGTAGGGGCAGTAGTGGTTATATGGTGTGGAAGTGATACTGGTGAAGTATGGTAATAGGAGGTGATGTGTGCACATAATGTTAGAGTGGAGAGTGTAAGAATGTGAGAGAGGATCATGTTGTAGTGTTGTTGTCTGTGCTAGAGTAGCTGGAGAGTTCAATTGGTGGAGATAACATTATTATAGCTAGTTATAAGAATAAGTGTTAGTGGAGTAACATTGTGATAAGTTATCCACAGTAGTGGTTATACACAGAAGTTAAACACATGTGTTTGTGTGTTTGTGTGTGTGTGTGTGTGTGTGTGTGTGTGTGTGTGTGTGTGTGTGTGTGTGTGTGTGTGTGTGTGTGTGTGTGTGTGTGTGTGTTTATGTGGGGCCTGAATAGTTATGATAGTGTTTTGAGAGGGGAGTAGAGATGAGATACAGTGTGGTGAGTATGTTAGATGTACTTAATTAGGAAAATACTGTGATTGGACTATGTAGAGCAGAGGGTGTGGCCTAAGATGTATAAATCTTAAGGAAAGAGGGGTGGGTGGGAATGGGGGCAGGGTAGAAGAGCAGAGTGAACCTGAGTGCAGTGAGGGCAAATGGAGTGGGTTTAGCCATGAGAGGCAGACAAGGATTCCACCAAAAACAATCAGTTTTGACTATCCTGCCACGGGTAAGTGCAAGGAAAGGGTTTCAATTAGCTGAAGAAAAAATAAAACACCAAATCAACCTGTTGTTAATATCTACCAAAAAAAGCATTAAAGAAGTGGAGAGGGGGAAGGATTTTCAATGCTCCTGTTTGTGTGCATGCCACAGGTTTAGAAAATAGAAAAAATGGCAATAAAAAACAGTTTTAAGTAGTGTACAGAACTTTAAATTGGAAAATACACTTAGTTCTTCTAGTTAGTGTAGATATGGTGATTTGTAGGAAGAGTTGCATTCCCGACCTTACACTAGAGTCGCAGATGCAGGGAAATATGACTGCAGTATGGATAGAGGTGAAACTGTAAAAAAGAAGAAAAGAGAATAATGTTGGTAGATCATAGAAAGGGGAAGAAAGTGGTAGTGCAATTATCAGTTAGCAGTCAGGAAGGGAACAGCTCTAAGAGGGACAATGACAAAGCAAACATAAAATACAAGGAGGTTATAGGCAGGAAAAACTCTGATCTAGCTTTACAATTATATAGCTTTACAAAATATAGGCAGGAAATAGCTCTTATCTAACTTTACAAATATAGGTGGTCAATACATGGCACACCTTCCTGATAAGCTGTCTGTGTTGTTAACAATTATATGTTTGTAAGTATGCAATAGAGTTATCTGTGCTATTTGACTAGCTTAAACATACACATAGAGCTACTGATGTAAAACAACTAAACTTAGCAGACAATTCACTGTGTGATTTCACCATGTACTTTCACCTTTTACTACTTAGGTTGTCATACAAACTGGTTTGAGAGCAGTTGTATGAGAGGTGTCAGCAGCTAAATATATGCAGAGTGGGCTTCCAGTTACACAGTAGTACAGTCAGCACTTATTACTAAGCAGCTACGAGGGATGCTCTATACAATATGCTCCAAGCTGGTGGCGTGCAACATAGATACAGTTAGATTATTAACATTAGCCCAGATTTCAACAGGATCAGGTCAGAATAACTAGATGCCCTGTTTATATAGATAAGCACAATGTCTACAGCAGTCGGCACTTAGTATCAGATATCTAGGAGGGCTGTACTATGTAATTCGCACCCAGGAAGGTGACATGAGTCGCAGATCCGGTTAAGTTGTCAGTAACACAATATACAGCAGGAAACAAGTCAAAAACAAGTATAAAACTGTTTTTTACAGTTTACAACAAAGGCCCATACTATGGAATTTGCACCCAGGAAAGTAGCATGAGTCACAGATGCGGCTGTGGTATCCGTTGCACAGTATACAGCAGTAAACAAGTCAACAACAAGTATACAACTAGTATTTACAGTTTAAAACAAAGTACTCAACTGTATTACTGGAATCTTTTAACAGTACCTACTGTAGCAGGAGTGCTGAATCTGGTTTAGTTCTTCAGTAGTAATTTAGAAATGGTACCCTGACTGTCCTGGGACTTTAAACTCTGATAGGGTAGGTGGAGGGGGAGAGGCTACAGAGTGCCAAAGTGACTGGTCAGCTAAAGCACAAATGTAATATATTGTGATTTACTCGGCTAGATATGGAGCCACGAGAGGCAGACAAGGATTCCACCAAAAACAATCAGTTTTGACTATCCTATCACAGGTAAGTATAGGGAAAGGGTTTCAGTTAGTTGTAGAAAACATAAAAACACCAAATCAACCTGTTGTCAATGGTTGCTAAAAAGCATTAAAGGAGTGGGGAGGGGAGGATTTTCAATACTCCTGTTCATGTGCACGCCATGGGTTCAGAAAGTAGGAAGAATAGCAATAAAAAACAGTTCTAGGCAGTGTACAGAACTTTAAATGGGAGTATACACTTAGTTCTTCTAGTTAGTGTAGATATGGTGATTTGTACGATGAGTCTCATTCCCGACCATACACTAGAGTCACAGATGCAGGGTAAAATGACTGCAGTATGGATAGAGATGAAAACTTAGTTCTTCTAGTTAGTGTAGATATGGTGATTTGTAGGATGAGTCACATTCCCGACCGTACACTAGAGTCAGAGATGCAGGGAAAAATAACTGCAGTATGGATAGAGGTGAGAACTTAGTTCTTCTAGTTAGTGTAGATATGGTGATTTGTAGGATGAGTCGCATTCCTGACTGTACACTAGAGTCATAGATGCAGGGAAATATGACCACAGTATGAATAGAGGCGAAAGTGATGAGCACACTATAGCAGGAGCGCTGAACCTAGTTTAGCTCCTAAGCAGTAATTTAAAAATATCATTCAGCAATTTTGTTTTAGGTCCACTGAATGGCTAATCTAGTTTGCTATATCTAGCATATCTTTAAATAACCTTTAAATAATGAAATTAGATTCTTCCACCTGGAAAGGTATGACTTGTTCTTGTTTTTCAGATCAGGGGAATAGTCAATGCCCATCTCATTCTCAAAGGTTTTCATAGTAATTTATCGGATCTCTAGAAATGTGCTATTTATTTATTTACTTACCATTTGTTAAATGGTTTGGTACACTTGTCCAAAGATCCATTTCAGGAACAGCATCATTAGCAAAATACAATGTACATCATTAAGTGAATGATAAAAGATATCAAGGGGAAAAAATCACTTATCACTTTGTTTACCTAAATTCCTAAAAAAGCAATTACAGATTTAGTGTTATATAACTAAGTTTGCTTTGGACACCCCAAACTGTATGGCTAAGTCCTCTCTGAGCAAGTGTGGCCTTTGCTTAGGTACAGCCTTCTCTTTATGTGGTGTAGATGTGATCCGCTCTTGATAAGAATTACTGACACTTTACTTCTTCACACTTCCTTCAGTCCCTTTATATCCCCTGACCATTTGCTGCTACATTGAAATTCATAATTATGTCTTTTAGACTTGCTTTTAATTTTTTATAATGCAGCTGTATTCCGATTGGGTTGCTTTCCTTGACGTATTCTTTCTTTTGCAATATTAATTCCACCAGTATTGCATTTCATGTGTTGTACTTTCACTATATCTTAATTATTTGGCAGCTGTTCCTATGAAAGGGGAAACCTTATTCTAATTGGCACTGTCCAGTTACTAAAATATCAGTGAATAAAGGTCAGTTTTCTTGATGCTGGTGCTATAAATGCTTCTAGATGCTCAGATGTGAATCTTCACTCACTGAGATGAGCATTTTGCAACTAAGGCTCCAGTAGCAATGCTCCTTTTCCTCACCAATCATTTTATATTCCCTCCTGAGACTGGTAGCTGGAATTAAGTTACTACAGTCAACATACAAAAAAGGCACTTTCAATATGTCAGTTGCAACTACTGCTGGCACTAACCTGCCCAAATGTAGTTTTCCTGCCCACTCTACTCTAAGCATTTCCACCAACACACCTTTCTCCTTCCAAGAGTCACATCCATTTGGAGTACTGTGTTACTCATGTAATACTATATGAATTTAGATCTGAAGAAGTCTGTTCATTATAGCAATAACCCATGGCTGGGTGTGGGTAATGCTGGATTTACCCACGGTTGGTGTGGTTAGGTCACGAGGGAGAAGCCCAAGTGACGAAACAAAGCCAACTGTGGGTAAATCCAGATTACCCACATCCAGCCATGGGTTATTGCTATTGTACAATGATGTAATTTAAGAAAAAACATACTTACTTTTCTTAAATAATGTATTTGTTTGTATAACAAATCCGTGGTGTTCTTGTGCTTTTTTTTCCAGTTTCATAAAAAATGAACAAGCACAAAAATATGTCTAGTTCCAACCTCATCACCATGAGTGTTAATAAAAAAAAAAACAAATAAACTAGTGATGTTAAAACTTTGTTGATCAGCTCAGACACAATAATTTCCAAAAGTCATGAAACTCAGGTAGTGTTCCAAACAACAATCCTTTATTCATCACAGACAAGCGATCCTCAGTAACAAAAAAATCAAGTCAGATTTTTGAATGGATAGTGGAAATTATTTGAGCTATTAGGGAAGATACATATTTCTTCAGAACTTGCAGCTAGTGAGTGGGATAAAATGAAAGTGGAGTTTTCAAATAGGGTAGAAAAAAGAAAACGATATATGGTTAATAAGTAACAGGAGCTATTTTGGGAGTATAACAAGGGTGAAAGTATTGCAGAGTAAGAGGAATCTCTAAGAACAAGAAGAGGTGCAACTTCAAAGTGCTAAACAGAAAATAAGGTAGTATCTGGATAGTAAGTATGAGTTTAGAAAGATTACTGTTAAGCAGCTGTTTTTTGCTTATAACTCCAGAGCATAAAAACGTTTAGCACAATGACTTAGGCTACAGAAAGCCGAAAGGGTTGTTGCCAAACTTAGGGAGCCTATAACAGGAAAGGTGACTTAGGGAGCCTATAACAAGAAAGGTGCCCAGAGATCTGATAGGGCTATTAAAGATAGCTCAGAAATGTTAAGAAAATTTGTATAAAAGCATGTGGAAGGCTTGAAAAATCACAAATGGAAATATTTGTGAAAGACTTAGTTATGCCATTGCTGGAGATACATGAGTCACAGCAGTTGGTTGTTGGGATAGGAGGAGATGAGGTGGTAATAGTGACGTATGACCAGTTTGCAGAGAAGTCTCCAGGAATAGATGAAATTCCTGTGGAAATTTGGAAGCTGGAAGAGAGGGAGGACAGTGATAAAGATGTGGAAGGCTTTGCTTAACAGTATTTTAGAGAGAGGCATCCTTGAGGAGAGCTGTGGTGTCTGCAATACATGAGAACAATGGGGACCCATCAGACCAAGTGTCATGTTGGCTAGTTTCAATTTTGAAACATGACCGTTGAGTGTTTTTGTCTGTGATGGCTGGGAAAGGTGTAAGGGGTGTTATCAAGGCTGATGGATGTGGATTGGTGTGGTTTTGTGGAGGGGAGTCAGGAATTTGACAACACTGATGGAGTAGTGATGGTCAAGGAGGAGTCAGAGTGTGGGAGGATACTGCTGTTAATGGTGGGTCTTCATGCAGATAAAGTATTTATCTGAGTGGGCTGGGATTTTGTGAGTGGGGCACATAGGCATTTTTCAGTGGTGAGGTTGATTGGAAGGGTGTATGGGGGATCAAAGATGGGGGTTGAGGTGGGGGTGTCTCTCTTATGAGTTCTGTCTAGGCAGAAGAGACATTCAGGGGTGTCCTATTTCCGCTTTGCTGTTTTGCATTATATTTAGAGCCACTGGAAGAGAGGGTGGGAGATTCAGGATGCAGTTGGTGTGGTGATCGGAAAGGGTTGGCTTTGTTTGCTGATATTGTTGTTTTATGCCTGATAGAGTAAAAGTGGACATCTCAAGTTTGTGGAACATTCTGAGGTAGTTTCAAGTTTTTTCAGGATGTAGAATTGGTGAAGACAGGGCAAAGGCTATAGCTGTTAAGTGTATGTGCCCACAGTATAGATTTAAAAAAGACTATTATAGCAGCTAAGGATATGTGGGAAGAAACTAAATAAAAGATAATACAAAAACTGAGAAACTGGAAGCTTTTGTTTATGGATATGAATAGCAAGATACAACCAGTGAAAATGTTTTTAGTCCCATTAGTTTTATATACAGGTCAGGCACATTTTTTATCAAACAGAGAAGTTGTGGATAGTAATTAATAAAAAGTTAAAACATTTTATCTGGAAGGGGAAGAGGGAAAGGGTCAAGTGAGATAAGTTGATCCTTCCAGTAAAGCAAGCTTATTTAGGATTACCTGATTTGAAGGGATATTTTTAGAGTTAAGGCTCATATAAATAACACAAACAGAAAGCTATAATTCTGAGTCGATAGGGATGATGATGAAGCAGGGTGGCATTCAGGAGAGAGGGAGATCTTGGATGCAGATCTATAGAGCATAACAATAGCCATACAGAATGTTATATTCATAAAGTACCAGAAAATGACCCAAGAGCTGGGCCAGCATGGGACTGGAGAAAGGAGATTCTGCCAGTAGGGATGATTGCAATTAGGGGTACAGGGAATAGGCAAGGGGGCTGGAATTTGACAGAGAAAGCTGGCAAAGGAACTAAGGTTTCAAGAGCAGATAAATAGAGAGGGAAAGGTAATAGAATGAGAAGAGGCTAGGAGGACATATGGACTGCAGGCTGGAGACTGCCTTTCCTATCAGGGATTGATGTCAGACTGTAGGCAAGGAGAAGGGGAGGGTCCTGGGTGAAATAAATTAATTGAACTGAATCTTGAACAGAAGCTGCTGTTAAAAAAGAGCTAATTAGTAGGCCATATAACTAGAAATCAATCACAGGAGGTTAGAAGGGATTGGGAAGAGAGATTGGATAAGCAATTCACAAGGAAATAAGGGGAGGACATTTGTGTGGCTCTCAAATATGCAAAAAAGTCTAGAAGATTTAAGATTTTTGCTTGAACATGTTTGCATAACTATTTTTATACCCCAAGCATACTCCAGATATTTTTTTTCTCTAGTAGATGGCAAATGTTGGAAGTGTGAAAAGGAAGAGAGGTAACTGGAAACATATGTTTAGGAATGTTGATAAGTTGGCAGACTTTAAAAATTCCCTACAGAGTGCTCTGTCTGGAATGTTGGGTGAGCAAATTGGTGTAACTGGGGAGATGAGTTTTTTGAGCTGGGATACTCGGCATGAATTGTATAGAGATAGTAAGGCCTTGTTAAGTTTAATTCTGATGGCTGCCAAAATGCAATTACTAGAACATGGAAATCAAAGTCCAAACCAACTGTATTTGAAGTTGTGAACATTGTAACAGTCATAAAATAGCTGGAAGTGGGATCTTTAGAAAGGGGTAGGAACAAATTACATAGAAAAAAGGAAATTGTGGGAACAATATATGCCAAGTAATGTTTTGAAAGAAGAGTAAGGTTTAAGGGAAGACAGGAATTGAGAAATTTACGTGATGTTGGATATAAGATAACTGTATAATAAAATGGATATGATATATAACATTTGTAATAGTGAATATGTTAACATGGTTTGTTTTCTTTTATATAATATATGCTTGCCTATGTTTTGTATGATAATTCAATAAACGTATTGCAAAAAAGAACAAGACAAGCTAGAGTCCTTACTGTGTAATAGTTTAAAGCTCCTATAATGGAGTTCCATGGGACTATATGCAAATGACCCCTTAAGGACATACAAGTGTGACCTTTTTACCCTTTCGCTTGGATGTTATTTGGGTTATTTTGCAGGCACAATCTGAATCAAAAGCCTGGATTTTCTATGCTTGTGTTCACACAGCAGCACAGTCTGCCCTAAATGTTTCTGTTTATGGCCTGAATGGCTGACCAAGTAAATATATAATCAGACACAGATCCAGAATCTCTGGGCATTTTGAAAACGGTTTCTGAAATAATGCTACCTTTGCCTCTGGTATCTAACATGAAAATAATATTTCAGTCTTGTAAGTTTAACTTTTCTGCCCAGCAAACATTAGCACTGCCATTAATGGTATTCACACTATAATATTTATGCATTTCAGCTTTAAGTGTTTCACCAACTTCCATAGCTTTTAATTATCCTGCTTTTTTCCCTTGCTTTCTTCATTTGCACATTTTAGCAAACTGACCAAACAAACTGCATAATGTACATTTCAGCCATAACAATAACATACAGTGAGTACAGGTATGAATAACTGACCAAATGGCTCACAGACAAGACTGGAGAGTCCACCTCTACAAAGAAACCAGTCACAAGTGGAGTCCCTCGGGGATCAGTCCTTGGATCTCATCTTTTTGGCATTTACTTCCCTGAAGTCAGGGCCAATGTCAGTGGTCTTTAGCTGACTAAATTTGCAGATGATTGCAAATTAGCTGCTGTCATTGAATCTCACACTGACACAAATGTTTTCCAGGAGGGGCTGACACAGACAAATAACTGGTGTCAGAGCCAAGGACTAAAACTAAATCCCAAGATATACATAATAGTATCCTTTGGGAAGTCATCCGCCCCTGGTAACAATCATAGTTACAACACACTCCTTAGAGATGACCCAGTAGTCAGGGACTTACGGGCATGTATAGATAGTAATCTGGACTTTGACCATCACGTGTCTACAACAGTGAGAAAATCCTTCTACATTGCACAACTTATAAACATAGGTATGACATCTAAGTCCAAGGAAGTCATTATTCCACTGCATTCCTCAGTCATCAGGCCTGTCATTGAGAACATTGCCCCCTTTGGTATATACCTAATCAGGCATATCTAACAATTGGAATGTCCACAGAGGTTCTTCACTAAAAGAATACATGGCTTAAGTAAAATGTCCTATGCAGACCACCTCAAGGCTCTATCCCTGTATTAGAGTCTCCTACAGGCTTTTGAGGGGAGATCTATGCCTGACATACAGGGCGTTGTCAGACTCCACTCTGGTAGACCTCCTGCATATCCTCAAAACAAACAGCACCAGAATTACCAATTCTAAAGACATAAACCTCGCCTGTGATATAAACAGGACCTGCTGGAGAGACAGGTATGTATCCCAAAGATTACCCTGTCTCTGGAACAAGCTCCCCATCCATTTGAAGCAGAGTTCCTCCCTAACCCAGTTCAAGTGCAACCTGGACAATTGGATGGGGAAAAGGAAATTCATCCCTGGTTTGGCACCTATGTCTGTAATGGACACAGGCAGCCTGAAAATGGTTCATCTCCCAGGCCCAGGTTTGTAAATGTTTCATCTCCCAAGGCCCTGCTTACACTTATCAAGCATATCAGAACTTGTCAGAGAGTTGGGATGCATGGCTAGGCTTAAAAAGGCCTTGTGGTCATCAGCCTAGTAAATACCTATGAACCTATTTGGAATTCTGAGACTTATAAAAATGAGTCACAGAACAACAAGACCAAACATGCAAACACAGACACTATAGATAGATAGAGATATAGGTGTGTGCGTGTGTATGTATGTATGTGTGTGTATATATATATATATATATATATATATATATATATATATATATGGAGAGAGGGAGACTGCAATTGTGGTACATCACAAATTACCTTCTCTGAGGTACAGAAATATCAGAGTTAGTATATATAACAATTTATGTACGTGTGTGTGTGTGTGTGTGTGTGTGTGTGTGTGTGTGTACACACACACACACACACACACACACACACACACACACACACACACACACACACACACACCGGGGTATGTGGGGGTGCAGAAGGCCTGAACCCCTGTAAAATAATTTTTTTTTTTTTTGTAATTTTGGAACTCACAGTTCTAGATCTCATAATTACAATAGGAGCCCAGATTTTGCACACTCAAGCCTCATTTTTTAGTTGTTTTCTAACTGCATAACATTTTTGAGTAGGGTTCCCAACCAGACCAAAGCCACACACTAACACTGCCCCTAAACCCGGCCATCTCCTCTCCTCTTCCCACCTACTTTTTGCCTATTTCGTGACATTGTAATTCACGTTGGGGGAGAAGAATGTCCTTTTTTCCTGGATTGCAATGCCTTTTTTTTCTATAAAAAGCATAGTAAGTCTGCCAATTTAAAAAACTCCATGAGTTTGTTTTTTGAAACAGACTACTGGAGTTTGTACAGTGTTTTTCCTGACTACCAGACAATTAATTTGATTTCTAAAGAGTCCAGAAAAAAAAAAACAGATAGGTGTCACCCCTATGTTTGTGTTCAGGCACCATTTTGGATTTAACAGTGCTGTCATTCTTAATTCTACTTCATTTTTTAGCTTGAATTGCCTATCTAGTAACAAACTCAGACTTCAGATTAATTTTACACTTCAAACTCTTCATATAGATGCTTATCTATAAACTATTGAATTTACTCACCCTGCATGCATCCAGTACTTTTTCTAATGTTAATTGTATTACATTATTTTTGAGGTCTGTTATATAAGCATCAGTGGTTCCTTAAGCTCTCTGATATCTAGTGAAGAAAGTGCAGTGCATGTAACTGTTTCTGTCAACAGGATCATCATAGAAGAATATGTTGTCAAATGCTACTGGGCAAAGAGACACCAGTATGATCAGCCTAATTCAACAAAGTCAAATAGGATATGCCCAGGCTTATGGTAAGTGGGGTTAGTGGTATGGAACTGCTCAACAGATTGGTCAGTATGCATCAAATGGCTGGCAGGTGCCTGCGTATATCATGTATGGACAAGCATGGAATCAGCAGGGGTTGACAGTTAGTAGATTATCACTGCTGCATACAACGACTCTAGGATCTTGTTGCCATAGTAACTCTGATGGTTTGTCTTATGCTGGAAACCTCCATGAAATATACCGGAGTGTTGTAAAGGATCCATACCACCTGTTGTTCAGTACTCTGTGTTCATAGGTTCATAGAAGGTTACTAGGCTAACAGCACTAATGCCCTTACAAACCTAGCCATATGTATCCCAACTTGCCCCAATTGCCGGTGGTTAGGTGAGTGAAGTTCATGGTTCTATGGTAGTTAATAATGACTTCCTCTATTCAGGCAGGACATGCATGCCACCCCAGGAGTGAATTTGTGGTCACCCATCCATTGATTTAAGTTGTATTTGAAGAGGGTCAGGTAGAGGCTCTGTTTCACATAAACTGTAACCCTGATGTCCTTCTGTTCTCATGTTGCAGTATTTCAAACCCTTTGGTTATCCTCTCTTGCTTCCCCAAACATCCAGCCAGTATACAAAAGCTTTTAGTCACCGCAAGGTATGTGGGACATCTGACATTGGCTAAGGGAAGGTGGGACATAAAAATGATGTCTGCACGTACCATACCTTAGAACTTCTCTGCTGTTATTCAGACATCAGCTGTTCCTGCCGTACTGGCCACCGGATCATCTTTTTCAAAGATAAGTACCCTATTAGGGACGTTTTGTTCTTTTGAGTCACTGCATACCTGTTTAGGTTCATGTCATCCAGGAAGGGAAGGTGTAAGTGCAGTCGTCAGATCCCCCATAAAGTTGCCCATGAGCTTTGTCTTTTCTGCTTAGGGCCTATACATGACCACAAGACCTGCGCGATCTGTCAGGCCTTCATCCCTAAGATCCTACGCAGCCGTATGCATGCTCTCAATATTTATTTGGAGAATCAGCATCTTAAACACTTAGCTTTAGCTATGACGGGGCCATCTGGTCACCCTGTCAAGCCACTTAAGAAAAAGGCCAAAGTTGCTTGGCCTGAATCCGTTGCTGCACCTGTTCCACCCGACATCTCTTCTGTGGCCAATGTGAGCCTGGAGGAATGCTCAGAAACCACCGATATTGGTATAGCAGGTATCACTGGGGAAGCCACAGAACCCAGAGTGGAAGGCGCTTCCGTGAAAGTATCACAGATGTCGGCTACCGAGGGTGAGGGGGAACCTTGGCTTGTACCGGCTGCCAGATGGATCCTTCCATTGCTACAGAACCTGGTGTCCCTAGGACTGCCTTGGGCCCTATTTCCTCTAGGCCTTCACTGAAAAGAAAACAGAAGTCAAAACATGCGTCTCCTCCTGCAGAGAGCAAACTAGACTGGCAGACCTTTTCTCAGAGCCTCTTCAATGATTTCATGGCTCTTAGGCCTGCTTCACTGTCATTCTTCCCAGTGGCTTCCCCCTTAATTAGCCCTAGGCCTCAGGCTCAAAATATTCCTCCACCTAAAGCCGAGGATTCCTCTGACTCCTCTTCAGAGGACTCTTGTGTCTCAGTTGCCATCCCCCCTTGGTTATGCCTCCCCAGAGGAAGATTCTGCTGAGATAGGCTCTCTAGGTAAGGACCTCACCTTTGGGGAAACCATTTCCAAAATGAGGATGTTCTTTAAGTAGGATTCCACTGAGATGTCAAAGGTACAAAACAGGTATTGCAAACTTCTGCAAATGGACACTCCTGCTCCTTCAGCTATCCCTCCAGTCTTGCCAGCATTTTTGAATGCTTTTAATGCAGCCTCTGTAAACCCTGATTCACCACACCCTGCCCCTTAAAGGCCTGGCAGATTTTACAAGGTCCCTGAGGGGGCCAAATTTCTTACTAGATGCCCTATTGCAGACCCTAGCACTGTATCACTTTCAGCTGATAAGCCTTTTAAACTAGTCCCCTCCACCTCAGTTCTCCATACAGACAAGGACAGTAAGGCCATGGAGCACCTCAGAAAAAAGGTTTATACCTCAGCTACCCTGGCATTCATTGCAGTAAATTACCAAACTCGTGTATCAAAATATGCTCTAGCCCTGTTAGGCCAGGCCACTAATCTTTTGTCTGAGATCCCTGACTCTCCTGCCAAGGCTCAGATATCCAGCCTCCTGCCTATGTCTTCTCAGGTCACAACACATTCCATTAGATGCAGTTATGATGCACTGAAGCTTCTGCCAGATCTGCTGCATCTGCCTCTGTCCTGAAAAGTTATTCCTGATTAAGGGCTAGCATTAGGGAAAAACTATTGGACGTGTCCCTGGATAACTCTGCCCTCTTTGAGACAAAGGTGGCTGAGTTATTCAAAACTCTACAACAGAAGGGGAAGGAGTTACAGGACCTGAAGCCATTGTTTGTTTCTCCTATCCCCAAATTCCACAGGAATTACCCCTCTAAAACAATTTATAAGAAAACATTCTGCCCCATCACCTCTTTCTAGGGGCAGAAAATGCACCAGGAAGCAACAAACTCCTTCCAGACCTGCTCGACCCTGGCTCAGAAGCCTCGGTTTCAGGACAAGGCAGGTGGTCTGTGCCATCACTGATCAAACCTGTTGATAGCATTGCCCTATACCTAAGGCTCTTGCACTGTCTCTCTGTTTGGAAAAACATTACCTTAGACAGGTGTGTCTAAGCCGTCATAGAAAAGGGTTATTTCATGACCTGGATCACAACACCTTCTTTGAGGGGCATTCCCCAGCCACCCAAAGTGCAGCTTTCACTTTTTCAACCAGTCATAGACAGTCTTATTTCCCAAGGCACAATCCAATCTTTTCCTATGTCAGAAAAGGGAAGAGGTTTCTATTTAAGATTCTTCCTAGTCCAAAGAAAGGATGGTCCCTGGAGACTGATCCTAGATCTTTCCCACCTCAACCTTTTCATGCAGGTGCACACATTTCAAATGCTTCAAATTACTCTGAAGACCCTTTTCCCCTTCATTTTGCCTCAGTGATTCCTAGCCACTTTGGACATCAAGGATGCCTACCTGCATATCTCCATAAGGCCCAACTACAGGAGATATTTATACTTTGTGGTGCGCTCCTCACACTTTCAGTTCTCTGGCTTGCCCTTTGGACTTTCTACAGCACCAAGGGTCTTCACCAGGTCCTTGGCACCAGTGATTCCCTATTGCGGGACTCAAGGGATTCAAATATTCCCTTACCTGGATGACCTACTGATCCAGGCAGAATGTTCCAAAACCCTGCAATGCCATTTACAAACAGTGATATCAGTCCTGCAACCACTGGGTTTCAAGAGAAACTATCCCAAATCCAACATGAACCCAGCTATTCCTTGGGTGCAGGATAAAGACAGATGTCATAATGGCCTTTCTTCCACCTCAAAATGTGGAACGCTTAAAGCACTACCTGCACTCTGTCCTTCAAGTCACAGCCTTGACTGCCAGGCAGTAATTCAGGCTTCTGGGTCATATGGCATCAACTATTCCTATGTTGCCATTGGCAAGGCTCCACATGAGGAAGTTACAGTGGTATCCAAGGTCTGTATGAACACAACACTCACACCCCTGGAGTACAAAATCTCTTTCTTTCTTTGCTTCAGGAAACAGATCCTCTGGTGGTGGAATCAAGTGACCTTCATTCCAGGGCTCCCCTTACAGACTCCCTTGCCAGTTTAGGGGAGGTACACAGACACCTCACATCTGGGATGGGGAGTGGCCATGGTCTCTCTAAGAGTACAGGGCACTTGATCAGACTCCATCAGACAGGAGCATATAAAATTGTTCACAGACAACACTACAGTTCTGTGGTATGTGAACAAACAGGGGGGAACAAAATCTTACTTGCTATGCAGAATAGCTCTCCAAGTCTGGGAGCTTGCGATCCAGCAGGGGGTCACTCTGCAGGCAGTATATTTCCCTTCAGATCAGAACACCCAGGCAGACACCTTGAGCAGGTCTATGTCACAGTCCCATGGATGGATGCTCCACAGGGATGTGTTCTTGGACATAATCCACGAATGGGGTACACCTTAGACAGAGATCTGTTTGGTTCCCCTCTGAACAGACAACTTCCATTATTTTGCACCAGCCTACCCAGGGCAAGGGCAATGGACGCTTTTTCAGTCTCCTGGAAGGGAATGTTTCTATATGCATTCCCCCCTTTCCACATCTTCAGAAAGTCCTACTGAAAATCCAGCAGGACAAACCAAAAATGTTGTTGGCGACTCCCTTTTGGTCAAGACAGCATTGGTTCCCCCTCTTTTTGCAATTAACCAGAGGCAATAACCACAAGTGGACCTTTTCACACAGGACAAGGGATCCCTAATCCATCCTTACATACAGTCTTTGAACCTTACCCTGCGGGTGATAGAATTTTGATCCCTTACAGACACCTTTACAGTGAGGATGTGCTCACAGTCCTGCAGAAGGCCATGAAACCTAACACCAAGAGATCTTATTTGTCTAAGTGGAAAAGATTCTCTACCTGGTGTCTGAAAAGGAAGTTAGACCCCTTTCAGGGTGATGTCCCCTTGGTACTGTCATACCTGCGTGAACTATTGCAGACAGGGCTGGCATACTGCTGTGTTAAGGCCCACCTTGCTGCTATTTCAGTTTGTCTGCCTCTGTATCCCCCTTTGGCATCTCATTTGCCTGCAAAGTTATTTCTAAAGGAAGTGCTGCATCTCAGGCCCCCAGGAAACCCATTCCACCACCATGGGACCTGAACTATGTTTTAGAGAAACTCACTGTGGCCCCCTTTGAACCAGCTTCTAATGCCTCTCTGAAGCACTGCACTTGGAAAACTGTACTCCTGGTAGCCTTGACATCAGCTAGAAGAGTGTCAGAGCTTCAGGCACTCATGGCTATTTCCCCTTTCTCACCTTCCACAAGGACAGATTAACTCGTAGGATCAATCCTTCCTTCGTGCCAAAGTGGTCAATGAGTTATCCTTAAACCAAGCTATTCATCTCCCCACCTTCTTCCCTCATCCACAGAATGACAGTAATAGAGTCTTATACTCCCTTGATGTTCACAGACAACTTAGATTTTACCTTGATAAAACCAAGTTTATCTGGAAATCAGACCAATTGTTTGTCTCTTTTCATCCCAGGGCTCTGGGGAAAGCAGTGACAAAGCTGATCATTTCTGCTTGGATCTCCATGGCAATTTCCTTCTGCTACTCATACCATAGGAAATCCTTAGGATCCAAGATTAAGGCTCATTCCACTAGAGCTATGGCTTCATCTGGAGCCTTCTTTAAGGAGCTGGACACTGCCTCCATTTTAGAAGCAGCTACATGGACCTTTGTCTATGCCTTTACCAAACATTACAGATTGGACGATATTTCCAAATTTAGGGCAGGATTTGTCAGGGCAATCCTCCATGCATTCCTAGAAAGCAGTTCCAAGCCTCCACCCTCTTCTTTCTTTTGAGCGTTGCCACTCACCCATGGGATTGAAATATTGCCGCATTAAAATAGAAGGACATAAAATAGTTGTATAAAATCTTACCATAACCATAGATGTCCTTCTCTTCCATGTTGCAGTATTCTTTCCCTCCCTCCTTACCCCCTTCTTCACTAAACTGTTCCTTCTTGGATGGCACTGGACTAATACAGTTGTCCTGGGACTGGGGTCTTACTGAGGTGCTCAGTTCTGAGGTATGGTACATGCAGACATTATTTTTATGGCTCACGTTTCCTTAGCCAACATCAGACGTCCCACGTACCTTGCAGTGACTAAAAGCTTTTGTATGCTGGCTGGACGTTTGGGGTAGCAAGAGAGGATAACCCAAGGGTTTGGAATACTGCAACATGGAAGAGAAGGGCATCTATGCTTATGGTAAAATTTTACACAACTATTCTTTTCAGTTCATGTGAAATAGAGCTCCTCCCTGACCCTCTGCAAATGCAATGTAGATCAATGGAATGCTAAAGTGTGGTGACTGCTGTTTTATGTCCAGAAAGTGTGAAGTAAATGACCGTGTGTGTGTGTGTGTGTGTGTGTTTTTAAGTTGATGCAGGATGGTGATTTATGCTAAAACATTTAGTGACTACTTTAAGGTGACGATTACAAAGTAGCATTGATTTCAAGAGTTTTGAACAGCATTTCTGAGGAGAATATTGCTTTGCACAACAACCATCATGTGTGTTCCACCCTAAAGTTTTATTTTAAATACATAGGTGGTCATAGTGGATTGTATTTTATAAAAACAAGGAAGTAACGACTTGATGCATTCTTATTGCCATGCATTGATACTTGCTTTTAAAGTCGTGCTGCATTCCAGAAGTGCACTGATCTAGTGAGGGACGAATGTTTGAAAAACTAGGGATGCTTTATAGAGCCATAAACGTTCTCAGTGATGCAACTAAAGTTACACTTGCCACTACTTATCTCCTCCTCAAACTTCATTATAGTGCTCCCATCCTTGCTAACTCTCAGTCCTCATAAAAAAGCAAAACGTGAACAATGCTATAACAATTTGTAGAAAATACTCCTTTCAGAACCCACCACTGTATAGCACTACAAAGCCTAAATTGGTCACAACTACCCCATCGACTAACATGTACACAGCTTCCTAGCACCTGTAAAATTATCCAGAATCCACCTGCTTGTATCGCACTAAGTAACATTCTACAGTGCTATGTTCCTAGCTGGTCATTATGACCAATGACCAAAAACTCCTCTTTGTCCACAAACCAATCAAATCTGCTGGGCATTTTATTCGTACCATTTTGCTAAGGCCTGGAACTCCTTATCTCTGTCCATCAGGTTAATACCCTCCCTCCCCATCCTTCAAAACCATTCTGAAAGACTTCCTACCAAAAGCTGGCTCTGTTCTTGCTCAACACCAGGATAAACTATATCCTTAAATACCTATTCATACCTTACATCTCCTTAATCTGTCTTCTTCACTCATTGATTTATAGGGTCATAGGATGTTACTAGGCTATTGACTCAAGGGTCTTTACAAGCCTAGCCGTCAAATCCTGATATAATACTAAATGGGAGATGTCATCTATGCCCATGTCCAGGGCCGGGCATTGTCTGTACTCGTACCATGTTGCTAAGGCTTGGAACTCTTTATTTCTATCATGCTAATACCCTCCCTCCCATCCTTCAAAACATTTCCTTACTTCTATCAATTTCTCTCCCTGACTTCCTGTCTAAATATACTGTAAGCCTGCTTTTCTCTCACTTCGTATTGCCATTCTTGTTTGTATTATGCTAACTTACCTTTAATTTCTCTATAGACTGGCTAAAATTTTTCTAACTATTAAAAATCATTATCATGTAACTTGCATTTGTTCTTAACCAATGTTTTCATATTATATCTAATTTGGTATAATTATTGTAACTGTATTTGATTTTTCTATTATATTTAAGAATAATAATTTTGCAGTCTTTAAAGTGTTTTGTAATACTTTTGAGCTTTTCTCCCGAGCCTCCACTGAAAATGGGCTCCCATCCAGTTGGACTTTCCCGGTAATCAACTGTCAGTAAGCAAGTAAATAAATAAATATAACTGTGTCTACCATAATGAAGTTTGTTCTTTGGCTGACAGTATGCCTTTAAATTATAAGTGTTGTATACCTTTATAGTTTATTCGTGTGCAAGATGTGGGAGAATAGCACACTAAATTTCTTAGGTTTATCAGTAATTCTGTTTGAAGTGAAGCACAATTCAAGATTTTGAATCCAGACTTTCCAACTCTCAGACAAATTACCATGCAGCTATAAAGAAGTATGGGGGTGATGTGCAAGCATTCCTGAGCCGAAATTGAAGCTGGAGGTCATTTTGTGTTCTGAAAGTAGGTGGGCATGAGGTAAAACACATCAAAATGAATAAAATTGCCCAAATCAAAAACATTGCTGTCTTTTAATTTAAACTACTGGAAAATAATAAAGTGATACATGAGCTTAGATGGTAAAAATAAGTAGAACATGCAGAAAGTACTTTAGCAAGACTAACTAAGTCAAAAGTAGATGTTGAGCAAGCAGAAAGTTTGGAGGCGTTGCAGAACTAGTTGTTCCGTGCTTCCAATACCATGTCTTATAGCAAGATTAAATGTCAGTATCTGCAGGAAAATAATGAAGCATGCAGAAAAGGATAACATAGTAAATGTATAGCTGTAACTGAAGGCATGATTAGT